>NC_058411.1:43779374-43886597 GCF_002201575.2 Neomonachus schauinslandi
CCCCCCCCCCCCCCCCCCCCCCCCCCCCCCCGCTCATGCCCACGCCTCAGGGCATCCTCTGAAATCCAGTCTTTGCCTAGAATCAATCCTGCATCATCTGGAAAGGGAAGAGAGTTTAAACATTCTTTGTTGCAGATTGGTATTTTTAGCACTTTTAGAAAAGATTAGACTGTTTTTCATGTAACTCATTTCTCATAATATTAGCACTTGTGTTTTAAGAGCACGGAGCGGGGAGCTATTGTTAGAGAAGACAGGATCAGAATAAAGTGGCTGAGTTATAAGCTATATTGCTCATTCTTTTCTTTAGCTGAAAATATCTCCTCAATGTCTACTTTCCAATTAGCAGCTCCCCAAATATTCCTGCTCCAAAGGACTGTAGATATAGAAGAATCACCAAAAACCAATTTTAAATATTTGACCTTCCATCCCAGTCTCCAAGAATGATGAGAAACTGGCTCATCTGTGTTTCCAGAAAGTCCTACCAGTCGGTCAGACACAAAATTCAAACCCGAGTCAAAAACAAAATAAGTATTTGAAATATCTGTCTTCCTTGTTACCCCCACTTCTTCCTGCTGTCTATTTTTTGGCTATTTTACTACTTTTAAATTTTACATAGCACAAAGGGGAAATGTTACTTGAAAGAAGTTTGGGGGGGGCGCCTGGGTGGCTCAATTGTTGAGCGTCTGCCTTCAGCTCGGGTCATGATCCCGGGGTCCTGGGGATCCCGGGGTCCTGGGATCAAGCCCCGCATAGAGCTCCCTGCTCAGCGGGGTGTCTGCTTCTCCCTCTGTCCCTCCCCCTGCTTGTGCTCTCTCTCTCCCCTCTCTCTCTCCAATAAATAAATAAAATCTTTAAAAAAAAAAGAAGAAAAAAGAAAAGAAAAATTGGGGGACAAGTTTGGATCAAGCGGAAGGTAAAATAAAAGGCTGGGATTATTCAGGGTTTCAATTTTCTATGCTTTCCCAGTAGACTGTGTGTGTGTGTGTGTATGTGCGCTTGTGTGTGTGTGTGTGCACGCATGCACGCAAGTGAATATATGTACACCACACACACACACATACACAATTACAGATGGGTAGATCAATAGAGAGATAGTATGAATGAGCGAGAATTGGCTGCAGGTCATTGGAGACTATTTAAAAAGCATTCAGATACTAGTATAAACCCCAGGGGACTAATTCTGTAGACAAAAATGCCCTTTTAACCAAACAGTTCCAACATAGGAGAGAATTTCCTCCTTCCACCACAGCCAAATATTTTACTGTGAATTAAAAGACTAATTAAAACAATATTGTGGTATTCAAGCATGCGTGGGTTATGAAGAAAAAACCTTCACTTCATGAGCAAACACTGAATCTCTGGTGGGGGTTATGCAGGAGTTGCGGAGACTTGCTTTGTTTCATTAATATTCACATATCCACTTGGTAAGAACTGTAGCTTGGAACTGTGATTTCCATTACAAAGCCCCTGAAATGCCAGGAATGAGTCATGGCATTGTGCCTGGGCACTGCGCTGATTTTCTCCATTAACCAGGCATACATACTGACAACTTCCAGGAGAAAAGCTGAATGAGTCAGTTTCAGGAATAAACCGCATTAGAATACTATGTGCGAGGAGGAGTTTAGGTAATAGGAATTGGGGCGGTTTTTTTTGTTTGTTTGTTATTGTTTTGTTCTCCTTAAATAGAAACATTCATAAAATTCATTTTTCCAAAAAGCAACAAGCATAGATCCATGCAATTATAAGGATTCTAACACGATGACCAAGTTGGTTACCCAACCACTGCACGGTGTGCTAAAACGGCCAGGATCGATAGTAGCTTTTCGAGGACAACTCCGCAGTCACTTGAACACACAGGGTGCTACCTCTGGATCATTTCCAAACATCTTCTCTTGTCCTGGCTCTCTTCTTCAGCTGTCTTCCACTAGCTGACTGTCACATAGGAATGGGAGTCACTGGGAGACAACAGGTCAGCTAAGGGAGAGGTGGGACCAGAATTCGGGCTCAGCAGCAGCAACAAACTGTATAGACAGACAGAGCTCTGGCTTTGGAGAGAAGCAGAATGCATTCTGCAGGGCTCCAGACTGTGGGGACCCTTGCATTCTGTCGTGTTCCCTGGTGCCGTTCTAAGAAATGGGACTCCAAATCTCTTTAGCCCTCTTCTTCCTTGAGAGTTGTTCCCGTATTCAAGAGGTAAAGGCCTAGAACATTGTCATCCTGGCCATCTATTAAAAAATACCTTATTTGAGCATATTTGGGGAAGGATGGCAAGGGGGAAATATTCAAAGTACAGCAAGCATCAATGGCTAACATCTCAGAACTTCTGATCTTATCTGAAGTTTGAAACCTGGATCATGAAATGATCTGAAAACAGCAGAATCGTGACAAATGGGAGAAATCCGAATATGCCAACTGCACTTGCAAAGCCACACTGTGAAGTTAATTAACAAGAGTGATTATATGAAGCTGGCACCCCTCTTTCCAGCACGGGCCTGCTCTGGTTCTCATTGGCTTCCCTGTCTAGGATTATACTCCGTTGCTCTACATCTTTCCTAGGACTGAGCCACGGGCTTGCTTTCTCCTTTTTTTGGATTTGGCTTCCAATGTTTAGGCACGAGTCAGCACACACAGATGAGTAGATGAACTGCGCTAATTTAAGGGAGCCCTCCCATGGAAGGATTCTCTTTTAGCCCTCTATATTTAGTAAGGTTCGTGCCTGCGCAAGACACTTACTGAAGGATTGAATTTTCTAAACCTTGTGAGTGACAGATCTCTGCCCTGAGATCTGCCTCCTAAAACGCTCCTTGCTTGTTCACTGGGGCTCTGAGGTCCCCATGGCCATGGAGCATTCAAACAGGACAATTAAGGTGACCTCATTGAGAGGACAGGGGACTAGCCTCACTTCCATAAATGCAGCGAGCACGTACCGTTTTGGGATCCAGACTGGTGAATATCCAGATCGGACAAAACTTGCTAAAACTTAATTTGACATGACAATTCTATTGAATCGCTCCCAGAAGCAATCATTCTGATTAAACTACAGGGTTCCTACATTTTACATTTAGTAACAGACTAAAGACTTTGAAGCTTCCCACTGCTGAAGCATGGATTCCCATGTTCTTACACTGTTGCTTCGTCAGACCTGATATGTGGCTAAGGAATAAGTTTCACGTCTAGCTCTCAAGCAGAAATTTCCGAAAGACTCTGTAGTTTCCTGGCTGTGAAACAAGCTGCTTTCCATGGTATGGGATTCTCTGCCTTCTTTTAAAATCTCTCTCCATCCCATTGATGTGAGTGTCATTTGGGACATGGCTACCTCAATGTTAAGGGATATGCTGCACTGTCACGATGACAAAAGTCAATGGGTTTCAGAAATTGCACTACTGGGTATTTACCCCAAAGATACAAATGTAGTGATCCAAAGGGGCACATGCACCCCAATGTTTATAGCAGCAATGTCCACAGCAGCCAAACTATGGAAAGAGCCTAGATGTCCATCAACAGATGAATGGATAAAGAAGATGTGGTGTATATATGTATATATGTATATATATATATATATATATACATATATACACACACACACACATACACACACAATGGAATATTATGCAGCCATCAAAAAATGAAATCTTGCCATTTGCAATGACGTGGATGGAATTAGAGGGTATTATGCTAAGCGAAATAAGTCAATCAGAGAAAGACAAATATCAACTGATCTCACTGATGTGGAATTTGAGAAACAAGGCAGAGGATCATAGGGGAAGAGAGGAAAAAATGAAACAAGACGAAACCAGAGAGGGAGACAAACCATAAGAGACTCTTAATCTCAGGAAACAAACTGAGGGTTGCTGGAGGGGAGGGGGGGTGGGAAGGATGGGGTGGCTGGTGATGGACACTGGGGAAGGTATGTGCTATGGTGAGTGCTGTGAATTGTGTAAGACGATGAATCACAGACCTGTACCCCCCAAACAAATAATACATTATATGTTAATTAAAAAAAACTTAAAAAAAAAAGTCAATGGGTTTCCTCCCCATGTTTTTGACATTTAAAGACATCTGCAGAAAGGTAGACTCCATCTGTGTCCTGCTGCAGAGACTAAACACCTGCACAGTAGAAACCAAGCCAGGATCCCGTTCTGTGGCAGGATGGGCCTTCAGAGAACAGAATCAATTATCCTCTGCTTTCTCTTTTGTTTCTCAAATTCCTGGGCAGGCTGAAGAGGTCAAGTTTTAAACAAGCTGCTGTTGCGTTCTTACTTCTTTAGAGAACCTCATGCAGAAATTTATATCCAAAAGCAACATAAAGGAGCAGCAAAGCTCCTGTCCTTCTCTCCCTAAAAATGGAATAAATTTACTTGGCAGCATCTTTGCTTCCACTGAATATATTTACTTCTTAAATGAGACAAACCTCTTGCCAGGCTTCTCACCCACTCTGCAGGGACATAGGCCTCCTTTGCATAACCTCTTCTTCCCTTGGAAAAGAATGAGAACGCTATGCTTTAATCTTTTGGCATTTCTTGCTGGATGCAAGTAGGATACTAAAATGGATTTAGGTCCCAGGAAGGAGAAGTGAATGAATCTTCTTCATTCCCTTCCCCCTTTAATTCTGTGTGCCCCAGCATGGTGTTTTTACGACTCACAGAGTAGGCTGCATGCTCAGCTAGAGGCGTCAGAGACTTGAAAGCAGGGAAGAGTGGCCTCCAAAGCTAAGGTCTGAAAAAGAAACCAATCCAGATCCATGGGCTGAGGTTTGAAGTTTAAGACTAATGGCCGTGACTGTTTACACAGACAGAAGACAGTTATTTAAGGGTGAAATGTGATCTACCTTTAGCTCAGCCAAAATGATGATCCAAGAGAAGTGTAATGCTATGTCTTCTTAGACTCAGCTGCCGAAGGGTCCTGCAGAGCAGCGGGGCTGGTGGGTTGGGATCTGCTGCTCCCTCCCCGGACCCAAGGCCCAGGGCCCCACAGCAGAGCTTCCCCCCAATGATGCTAGGCGTCCTGACAGCAGGTGGGGATCCAGTGGACTTCCAGAATGTTCCTTCCCAGCAGACAGAGGGGGTAAATGAAACCGGTCCAAACCTCAAGTGCTACAAGGAGCAAGCAGCCTGCTTTGCTGACACTGTCCCAAAACCCATGGTTCTAGAACAAGGAAGCCATTATTTCTCCCCTGGTCTGGAGAGAGCTGGTTGCCTGTATTGTTTTCCAGCTCCGGAAGTACCAAATAAGGATGACTTTTGGTTCAAGGTAGGAGCCATGACTGTTTATATGACCTCACTCTTTCTTACATAATACATTAAACAGGCCCTTTAGGCCTAAGTTTAAAAGCTAAATTCTGCCTCTGGACAAAAATGTGCCATTTCCATTGAAGTTGGTGTGACCTGGCTGTCAGACAGCTGATGGCAAACTTCACTCTTCAGCAAGGATGTGACGGATAAGTAATAGTTTCCAAGACTGGAATATAACGCTTTAATAAAGAGACATTGGAGGAGTATGGAAAAAATGCCTTTAAAGCCCAAATCAAAACAAATACTTCCCATCATTTAGGAATGTGCTTGTGGACCTTCCTAGCTTACAAGGTAACCCTTGAGAGAGGGCCCAGGCACCTGTCTGAAGATCATTCAAGATCTCTTTGGGTGAGCCTCCACTGCAAGAGAAATGCAGCCTGGACCAGAAGATCCCACTTCCAGTGGTTGACGTGCTGGTGTCTCCTTCCCGGTCACTTGGTGGGGAGATGCATAGTGAGCTCTAGAGCAACAGATTACATTAGAGTTGCACTTTATCATTTCCCTGTTCCCACGCTACACACAGACATTCTATGTAATTGATCTTGATTTGGTACCTATATAGATTTATTGTATACTACTTTGTTCCACAATGAGTTTTATTTTTTAAAAAGATTTTACTTATTTATTTGAGAGAGAGAGAGAGGGAACGAGTGGAGGAGGGACAGAGGGAGAGGGACAAGAAGACTCCCCGCTGAGCAGGGAGCCTGATGCAGGGCTTGATCCCAGGACCCTGATACCATGTCTTGAACCGAAGTCAGACACTTAACCAACTGAGCCACCCGGGCGCCCCATTCCACAACAAATTTTAAATGACTTCCACAGGGTCTTAGGAACGGCCCCACATCCCCATAACAGTTAAAAACCATGAATTTAACTTAAGAACTTGAAAACAATATTACTCCCTCAAAATAACTTAGATGATTATTTTAAAAATTGAAGATAGCATTTACACAGCTAAAGTCAAAAGTAAATCAAACCTGAGGCATTCGAACCCTCCAATTTTCATTTAAAGACAAATTCCAAGAGAAGAGGTCATCCTCTCGGGGGCCCTGTTGAACATTATGCAGCCCTTTCCGAAATCCTACAGAATCCTGCTCTAGGAGCATAGAAGAGGAGGCAGAGGACAACACATTCCTGATCCTGACAAAGCCTGACATCTATAGATCACCGAAAACAAAGTCTCCTAAGGTCAGCTTTAATCATCCCCACCTCCCTACCACGCTAACACAGAAAGTAAAGATGACCGCACGCGTCCCAAGGCTCAAAAGAAATAAAACGACACACAAAAACAAAAACAAAAGGGCTGACTCTACCCTGAAGAAAAAAAATCTGTACTCTAAAAAGGAAGCAGTGGATGGGGGTAATGGGGTGACATTTCCTGCCACCCTCCCCCACCATGCCTCTGCACCTCCCCTCTCTTCGCTCCATGGTTTCGCTTCCTACTCGGGCTCTGCTGCCCATCTTCCCTGAGGTATCAGTTCAGGCCCATGTGTTGAGCCTTGTTAATCCAAGTTTCGACTTCATGCCTGCTGGCATCTGGTTCATTGCCATGTTCACTGCAACTGAAATGTAGAGACCTACACTGAGACACGTTCAGATTCTGGCTTTGCACGCACCGACTATGGAACTCTAGAAGACTGATTTCATTTCACATTTTCAGTAAAGTCTAAGGTTCCTGGCCTGCCACTCAGGAGCATCCATAGTCTCAACTCAAGCTGCCTTTCCCCCTCTCTCACCTTCTCCAACTCTGTACCTCAGAGCAGACTCTGCCTTGGCTCATGTTACTCCTCCGCCTAGAAAGAATATTTCTGCCCACCTTTGCTTGGAGGGTAAATCCATACCTGTTCTAAGCACTTCACACAACTCACTTTATCCTTACAACAACCCTGAGAGGTAGATACTATTATTATACCCATTTTAAAGATGAGGAAGCAGAGGCACAGAGATGTGACCCAGCCTGATCAAGTAGCCCAAACAAGGAAGTAGCAAGGCCAAGGTTTGAACCTAATGGCCCAACCCTCAAATCTGTGATCCTAATGATGACTAAGCTGCCTCTTTCATAAAACCTGCATGTCCCAACTCCAGCTAAAATTTTGCTCTTCACTTAAACTCCACAGCCCTTTAGTAACGTCTTTCCTATGGTCCTACCATTTTCTACCTAACTTCCTGGATGTTTATGGGCATTTCCTCTTTCCGGGGAGATGGTAAGCTTCTTAAGGACAGAATCCATGTGGGATTCAACTCTGGCCCCTAGGGCTCACCTCTGCGCCCTGCACCTGCACAGTGGGTACCTGTCAATATTTGTGGGCGGAAGGAAGCAAGCAAGGAAGGAAGAAGGTACCCACTCAGCAAGGGATCCCAGTTGGAGTGAGGAAGCACTCCATTCTTTGTTTTCATCCCTATGGAGTCGCACATTTTATATTTTCCTTTGTTTTTGGAGCACGTGCAGCTGCTCTGGTAAGGAAAGCAGGTTGCCTGGAAGGTTAAAGCTGTGTCCTATGTGCATGGGAAGCAACAGGGGTCAAGTTCCCTTGGCTCTTCATATACAAGAACGTGGTTTTGATACAAGAGCTACTTGGAGAGGCAGTAGTAATGGCAGTGAGGACAACAGCAGAAATAACAAGGAAAACCACTAGCCGTGGTTGCACACCAGTGCCAGGCACTTCACATCCAGTGTCTGCAATCCTTTCAATAACCCTGTACGTTAGGCCTTGTCATCCTTAGTCCACAGATGGGAACTGAGATTTGGAAAAGCGAATTCTTCTGGTCAGGGTCACAAGCTGGTAAAATATAGCACGGAAGCATGAACGCAGATCTGCGTCCTTCAGGGTCGGTTTGGGCTCCGTCCACTATAGCAGCAATGCCTACAGTCCCCCAGGAGCTAAGAAGAGCAAGCTACCTGGTCCATTCATTCTTTACTTCCTGGACTCTCTCTTTGGTTTCGTCTTTTAGGTGAAAAATTACCCTTGCACACACCCAGTGCTTCCAAGAAACCAGATGAACAGTAACCTACTTTCACATTGCTCAGAGAGTTCTTAATTACTAGGAACAGACAGGACCATGGTCATAAAAAATGTACCACAAGATATCCAAGAGGGTGGTACAGATGCGGGAGGGGGGGCAAGGGATGGGGCCAGACAGATTTGCTTGGAGTCAAAGAGGCAGAGAGAGAACCAAATGTTCTGCTTAGAAGAAAGATAAATCACTTTTCATTAACCTATAAAGTTGTCTTAGTTGCGCCACAACAACCAGTTGATGCGTTCACAACATCGCCACAAAAACGTTTTAGTGGTCTTGGGTGTAAATAATGGTTTTACACAGGAAGAGCAATGCTTTTCACCCTGCAGGGGTGGGGGGGGGAAGAAGGGAATCCCTCAAAATGCAGCACGCACTTAAACATGATTCAGCTGTGATTCATCAAAGCTGGAGTAGTATTCTGTTCACTCTAGGATTCTGGGTGCAAAGTGTTCTCTCAATGCTGGCAAAATCATCTTCCCATGCTCCTGAATGATAGGCCACTTCCGTTAACATGCTCTAAAGTTCACAGTACGTTTAAGATAGATTCTTCTGTGTGTAAGGCAGAGTGGTGCTAGCGTGAGCAGAAATACTAATAGCTACTGGGAGCCTGGTTAAAAACCAACCACATTAACAGTCATGCTTCTAAAGATAAAAGCCCCCATTCAATATTCTTTATCAGCTTGATTTAGCCAAACTTGACACATTTGCTACTCATTTCTAGTCGTGGTGATTTCAAGTCTGTGACTGTTCCCTTGAAGGCAGCCTTCCATGGAAAGCACTTGCTCTGGAGAGAGCATCTGGGGAGGGAGCGTCTGGGGAGAGAGTCCCTTGCTAAGGGACTCCAGGTGGAGGGCATGTGAGCTATTTAACAGTCCCCCGGCTAATCCTCCTATAGCAACTAGAATATAAGGCAGGCAATCTGGGTGCCATGTGTTCAAGGAGTTTCACAGCAATCAATTTCTAACAAATTTCTAGCAAATCCAGGCGGTAGGGACAAACTCCGTAGTCCGGCCATAGCTCTGATGTATGGTGCTCCTTCTCAACGGAAATTAAAAGAAGACAAAACATGGCAGCCTAATCTAAATGTCCTCTGCTCTGTTGTCTTGGGCACTGATCTGAGGCTCGTCCTTCTTTCTGTATCTTTCCCTGTCTGTCCGTCCCTTCATGACCCTGCAGCAGAACACGGTAGAAGAAGAGCACAGGCTCAGGAGCCAGACTCCTTCTGTTCAAGTCCTGACTCTGTCACTTACCAGCTCTGTGACCTTGGGCAAGTCACTTAGCCTCTCTTGCCTCGGTCTTCTCACCTATAAAATGGGGCTGAGAATAATAGGACCTATTTCGTAGGGATTTTTTTTTTTTAAGTAGGCTCCACGCCCAGCGTGCAGCCCAGCACAAGACTTGAACTCAAGACCCTAAGATCAAGACCTGAGCTGAGATGAAGAGTCGGACGCTTAACCTACTGAGCCACCCAGGCACCCTCTAGGGATTTAAAGGGAGTAAACTAGAAAGGGATTAAGGTAAAACAAAAGGGCCATATAAAGGTTAGCTATTACTATTTTTTCCCCTTCCTATCTTCTTCCCTTTGCTTTCTTTCAATAAACACTTACTGAATGTCCCCTAGATACAAGTCTCTACATAGGATGCTATGTAAACTTAGAATATAGACAGGGTAGAGTCCTTGTCCTCCAAGGAAGGACAGAAGGTAAAATGCTGTAGGAGAAAAAGATCACCAGTCTGGGATTTGGGGAATGGGGCTCTGGCCCCAGCACCATCACTAGCTTCTCTGTGGTTTCCTCACCTGTAAGCCCAAGATACTTCTAGGGATGTTGACAACAGAAAGCAATAGTACCCAGCCAGGCCCCACACACCATGCCATCTGAGTGATGACACCATCAGTACCACAACTCAGAGGGGAGAGAAAGGGTCTCTAGCCGGGCCAGTCACGGAGGGCTTCATGGGCTCCGGATTCATGCGTGGTCCTGAAGGGCGGCTCGGAGGCAGGGAGATGGAATTGAGGGGAGGACGGATAATGTGCAGAGGCACAAAAGGATTCGGGAACTAGTTAACAGCATATTTTGGCGGCAGCAGAGAACGGGTTTGGGGAGAGCAGGAGGGAAAAGAGATGCGCTCAGGTTTTGGAGGCTGGTGGGCATACAACGAGGGACAGGCTCTGAGGAGAAAAGTATACCAGGACAGCGGTACGGGGGACGTCTGGTGGCGGCCTGCAGGATGGACCAGGTGCAGAGTGAACAGTTGGAAGACAACTGCGCAAGGCAGCCTTGAAGACTCAGAGGCTCGGGAGGGAGGCCCCCCCCCACGGGACAGCTGCCGGGTCTGGAGGACTCCTGTCCCCACTCTTCTCCACAGTTCTCTCAAGTTAACAAGAGGAAGACAGCAAAGTGTAAGCACGGTAAGAACTTAGTAAACATTCTCGAGAAAGCAAAATAACGCCCGTGAGAACAGTTGTGAATGAATTACTATTCACCTGGAAGTCAGTTACTGGTGAAACACATAACAGGTGACAGCAAAAGGAGGGGGCCCACGGAGACTTCGCCCAGGTCACCGGCCCTGTGAGCAGGGAAAATATGACAGAAAGAGAGCTGGTAATCCAGGAGAATGTCAGGATGTGGAGGAATGGCATGCACCTCTCCTTGACTCTCCAATCAGAATGACGGTGGGTTACTGGATGCCGTAACTGCTGTGTAGACTAGGGAGAAATTAAAGCCAATGCCTTCCCTGGACCTGGATCCCTGACCTACACTTGCGGTCCCTGAGGAAGAGAGGAGAGTTACACCCTCAGACTCTCAGCCTAAAGCCACCAATGGTACCAGTCATAGATACCACCGTATCCCATAAAAAGACAGTGTGTGTAATTGTTCCCATTTTCTTTTTTTTTTTTTAAAGATTTTATTTATTTATTCGAGAGAGAGAATGAGAGACAGAGAGCACGAGAGGGAAGAGAGTCAGAGGGAGAAGCAGACCCCCCACTGAGCAGGGAGCCCGATATGGGACTCGATCCCGGGACTCCAGGATCATAACCTGAACTGAAGGCAGTCGCTTAACCAACTGAGCCACCCAGGCGCCCGGTTTTCAAAGTGGGGAAATTGGACTGAGGTCACTTGGTGAGTTGGTAACAGGTGAACCCAGAGCCTGGGACTTTGTCATGGAGTTGAAAGCCTGGTCCCTTCCCAGATGTCTCTCAGGACTGCTTTTTTGCCCCAGTCAGCCTTCACAAACAGATCTAAAACCACAGTGCAAAATACAAGAGTGTGAAATTAGAAATAAAATAGGTGCTTCTACATTTATTTAAATCCCATTTATTTTTAATAACCACTGAGGTTAGGCTTTGCATGAAAGGTGAGAGGTTGGTTTAAATCTTGATGTATGTCTTGGTTGACTAGTAAAATATTGTCATTCTGCTCAGGTGAAGAGAAGGCCCATTGAAAAATATCACACTTATTTAGCTTTTGTTAAAACTAAGTGCACATCTCCTGGGCATTTTCTTCTGTGGTCTTAGGTACCTATGATTTGCCAGATTTTGTTTACTGGTATGTTCCCTCCCTCCCAACATGTGCGGATAGATACGTGTCTGTAGGTCTATGGCAATGAAAGGGCTAATGCTCACCCTGTCACAATCACACATAAATTCTCATCGTAAATGGGGATCATTTGTCCTCTTAGTTAAGTGTCGTTGGCAATGTTTATAAACTGAAGACATCTGGCTCAGAATGGGGGCTAAGACAATTGCAATAAAAAATAATAGTAATACAAATTGGTTAGCAGGAGAGGCTTCAGTATAAGCAAAAACAATTATGTCAATAAGCCTACCCTAATGTGGAAGTAAATGAGAATATCAGGCCATGAATCAAGAAGCTCACATAGGCACTGTTTTAATTAAATCCATGAAGCGTTGCTGTTCCTCGTACTTCCCATGGGTCCTTCCTTCCATTGATCTTGGGGGTCCCCTCTTTACCTCCATGGCCTGGAACAATGGGGTTTTCCCACAATCATCTGCTTCTCCTTATACTTCGTTCCATAGTTGGGGTGACCCCTGTCAGTCTTGCTTAGTGATGGGTGGTGAGTCTCTCATCAGACTTAATCTAAGAACCCAAAGGTCTCTCCTTTACCTGAACAACAGCAAAAGAAATTTGTCTCTTAAACTCACTCCCTGAGCTTTCGAGTTCATACCCTGCCCAGTTGTGTCCCATTCCCAGGAAAGAATATCCATCATTGCTCAAAGTAAGAACAACAAGATTTCAGGTTGAGATAGTCCCTTTCTTCCAAAAGCCTGAAATAGCAGGTGAGTGCTTCTTTCAATCTGTTCAGATTTTAGTCAGCACATTTTGGTTATTCTAGACCCAGAAAATCCTCAGAAATCAGAATTCATTATGGAGGGTCAGAGCGATGGAGATGGATGCCAGTCAACCAGGAATTAATGAGGATTGCGGAAATCCAACAAATTTCACCTGGAGATCTCTGTGGCCATCCATCTTTTCCACCATCTGCTCCAAATTTGGACCTATGCCCTGAGAGGCAAAAGACAAATGCATCCATCTTAAAAGTCCACCCAGGTGAAATGCCATTAAATTGCATTATTGTCCAGAACTGCAGAGAGAAATATTTCTTTCCTGGTTAATCTGGCAGCCATCAGTTGTTCCCCCATTAACTTGAGAGAAGCATCTGGTTTAGGTGCTAGAATAAAATACCTCACAATCTATCAAAATTAAACCCCAAAGAGCTATTACTGAAATGAAGGACGGTCTCTTTTTTGTTGGAGGTAGATAGATGCATACTTTCCCATGAAGTTCGTGTTCCGGCATACTTATCTTTGGGATCTGCATTCCCTGGATGAATAGGAACCTAATAATCATACCTGTTTTATGATTTTAAGCATTCCAGGTTAGCATAAATTAAAGCACATTCATACGGCTGTTGTTGTGAAAAACAAAAGCTACCTCATGGTAAAATATTATTCTTCCTGAGGGCTCTCAGATACCTCTTTTAGCGTGTCCGGTATCTACAGGTATTCTCAGTTTTTCCTGCACTTGTTTGTGCTCTGATATAGAGTCTAGAGAGAGCACAGAGACAGAGGAAGGTCTTTCGAAAATGTTTTTAGACCAGAGAGGACAGAAAATTGACCCACTGGATTTTAGGACACCTAAAATAAGATTTCTTTCATTATATCCTGATCTCACTTCATGAGAAATAGGTATATTCCTGAACTATCAAATGGAAGTCACATATTAATAAATTGCATCTCATTATCTCATTATTTAAAGGAATTCCCTCTCTCCTCTGTGTGTGTGTGTGTGTGTGTGTTGGGTTCATATGAACAAATAAATATTTCAAATCTTTTTTAAGCTAAAGACTATCTTTCTGGAAACAAGTACTTTGAGGGACGCCTGGGTGGCTCAGTCAGTTAAGCATCTGCCTTCGGCTCAGGTCATGATCCTGGGATCCTGGGATCGAGCCCGCATCGGGCTCCCTACTTAGTGGAGAGTCTGCTTCTCCCCTTCCCTCTGCTCCTCCCCCTGCCCCCCCCCACTCGTGCTCTCTCACTCTCACCCTCTCTCTCAAATAAATAAAATCTTTAAAAAAAAAAAGAAGCAAGTACTTTGAAATATACTCTTGTTCAACTCCGAATGCTCTCTCCCTTATTTATTTCAGAGTTCTTTGAACTAAACTACATTGGTTAGGGAGAGAAGAGAAAGAGGTAGAAAGGAAAAGAGAGCAGGTGGGAGAAAGAAAGTGAGTGCAGTCAGAGAGCTCGAGTAGACAGGTCTGCCCACAGTGTCCCCCAGTTACATGGGTCCTTGATGAGCATGATAAGGGAGATGTGTGTCTTCCTGCTCCCTCCCCAGCCTGGCTCAGCTCTCTTGTAACCTGCATAGTATAAGCACCTTGACATACTCAGTGGACATGTGTATTTTACGCAACATGCCACAGCTGCAAAAGAGATCATGACTGGTTGACACTTTGACACTCAGTCTAGAAAAACTGGTCAAAGCATGGAATCATAAAAATGATACTCTCCTTATAGATAGATAGATAGATAGATAGATAGATAGATAGATAGATGATAGATAGATAGATTCATTGATACTTATATATATTCACAGATATTTATATGTCATCCTTGTGCAGGGGCCATGCTAATCTTCTCTCTATCCTTCCAGTTTTAGTATATGTGCTGCCAAAACGAGCATTATATTCACAGATATTTAAATATAAGAGTGTACACTCATTCACAAATTTGGTACAGGAGCAATGCCTTGTCTTCCACTCTCTGGAAGTCCCAGTTTCCTGTATAAACCAGAAATCTGCTATGATTTTCAGGTTCCAGTTTCTTTAAAAAAGATAAAAAACCAAAGACAGCTGAAAAGCAATCTGAACTGCAGTTATCTTGTTTATCTTAATTTGCCCACAATTTTTGTTCATCCCGGATAAGTTTTTCCAAGACATGGTGTAGCTTCATAGAAACACCTCTCCTTTTCACACTCATGTATCACGTGTTTACATAACATTTAGTTACGTCTTAAATGGGAAAAGTACACCTGGTGTAAACAGGTTTGTGAACAAACAAGTCTCAGTTGGCTTCTGATTGCCCTGATCAGAGAAGTGGGAGAGGCCACGAGAGAGTAGCTGCCTCGCCTGCCCCCTGCCGCCCGGGCGCACAGGCATCTGGCCCGCGTGCTGGGGGACCAGGGCACGGCCTGGCTGGGAGTGGACCCAGGGAGCTTCTCTGAATCTCAGGTGAGACTCAACCAAAGAAATAGCTAACAAGCTATTCTCATGCCAGGGAGGAAAGAAACTGCCCAGGTTGGCCCTAGGGAGAAACTGTAGGTCGGTCTCTAACCTGAGGCCTTTCTAAGGCTTTGAAGGGTAATTTTGTCTGCTCGATTTTTATCTTACATACTATTGGATAAACTTCCTCATAAGATGCAGTAACACTGCTGTAAACAGAACAGAAAGAAAAAGTAGTCATGCTTTTGGCCAAACAGAGAAAAACCAAAAAGTCAGAATATATAAGTATATATAAGTATATATACAAGTATATTATAACACATGTTATAAGTATATATAGTTTAAAACATATATTATATATAAAACTATATATTTTATATTTATGTTCATATATAACATAGTATATATATAGATTTTTTTTTTAAGATTTTATTTATTTATTTATTTATTTGAGAGAGAGAAAGAAACAGCATGAGAGGGAATAGGGTCAGAGGGAGAAGCAGGCTCCCCGCCGAGCCGGGAGCCCGATGCGGGACTTGATCCCAGGACTCCGGGATCATGACCTGAGCCGAAGGCAGTCGCTTAACCAACTGAGCCGCCCAGGCGCCCTAATATAGTATATATTATATAAAAATATATATCACATACATTTATATTTATATGTAAAGTGTTACTACATATTATATATAAAGTACATATTTTTATATAATATATATTTTATATATATAATTTGACTAAAAACTTTAATCCCTAAAATTCCAGCTGGATTGAGAAATCAGCCTAGTTGCCTTGGTTCATTACTCTGGGCCAAAGTCCATTATTTTACTCATCCTGGCTGCTATCCAGGGTTTGGATAAACATATTGTGGATGAGAAGTATCTGAAGCTGAATCCCGCCTCAGTGTCAAGGAGCGCCCACCCAAATCATCCACACAGGCCAATTCCACTTCGTTGCCACTTTGCAACACTTGCAGATGTGAGGGATGGTAGATTTAAAGGGCCTTTATTTAGCTCGTGCATTTTATTTATTTATGATTTATGATTTACATCCTGCCTACTTCCACAAAAGATTTGAGGCAGCTTAGCTCTTCAGTTAAGCCCATTCTTAATCAGTTCAGTCACTTCTCCTTCATCCTGCTATGTCCAACTTCAATGGAGTAGTCTCCCCAGTGTGATCAATTACCTCGGACCCCTGTGTTCTGGGCCTTCCACTGAGCAACAAAGGCGGTGCCTTTGCAGAGTCTGTGACCTTTGGATTACTACCCCAGCAGTACAGGAAATTCTAGCAGCCCTTCCCAGGGCATCCCCTTTGGTGTCAGGACCTCTCAGGGGTGGCGCAGGGTGTGGGGACCCACAAGGCCATCAGCAGCTCCACACCCCGGGCAGAGGGAGCTGAAGAGTGGCTTCAAGGACCCTCCCTGGTCAGGATGTAGGCTGTCAATAAGCGTCCCATCTAGTAGGGGTCTCCGTCAAGATGTTCAATAATCACACAGCCTTTTGTGAGAAACACGAGAAAGAGCAAAGCCTGAATCTCAGCTACTATGGATCTCCACCCCTCCACTGCCACCTGTCAAGTCTCTAACTCAATGGAGCAAAGTATCCACAGGTGTTATTTCAATTTGCCATGATCTTTCTGGGCTGAATAGATCACCTAACTTTACTATGCTTGGTTTTTCTATCTAGACCTTAGTGATGAAAACACTGGTCACGGGCATGCTTCAAGAACCCCAGGGCGAGGGCGCCTGGGTGGCTCAGTTGGTTAAGCGACTGCCTTCGGCTCAGGTCACGATCCTGGAGTCCCGGGATCGAGTCCCGCATCGGGCTCCCTGCTCAGCAGGGGGTCTGCTTCTCCCTCTGCCCTCTTCCCTCTCGTGCTCTCTGTCTCTCATTCTCTCTCTCAAATAAATAAATAAAATCTTTAAAAAAAAAAAAAAAAAGAACCCCAGGGCGAGAACTGCCATGTGTGGCTACAGCGAAAGCCCCCGAATGTCGCTGTGCATGAGGGCCGCTCCTATCTGATGCCCTGCTCAGGCACCCAACCCCTTGCTCTCAGCTTTTCTTTGTAAGAATGGCAGCTGCTGATCTCAATGCCTACTACTCTTCCCGGATAGTGAATAAAGCACTGCATTCAATCATTTACTCTTGTAGCCTGCACCCCCGTAATTCTGCTCTCTGAGGGGAAAAATTGTATTCAGCACCTAGGACACAGCTGTCAATGTAAGAGACTGTCCTCAGACAGAGATGCCTCACACCACCTGAATATATTTTTCCATTAGTGGGCACAGATTTGCATGCATCCTACTCACTCTCCCGCCAACCTTTTCCCAACCAATAGCAGACATGTGGAAACAGCTGGTAGAGTCTTTGGGAGCGACCCCTGGCCGTGGAATAGTATGCAGCTAATGTGCATGCACAAGGAACAAATCCATGACCCACAGTAATAGACTCACTAAGGACTGAGATTAATGAACAGACAGAAGATCCAAATGGTGGTCTTGATTGGAATGGAAGCTATCTTCACAGAACAGGGAACTCTGGGCTAGATTCCCCAAGGGTCTACCTCAGTGGTCTGCTTTTATCTGCTAATCAGCACTCTGTCCCAACCACCTGACGAACCAATTACAGACTCAGAACATGCTAGACACACCAGGGGCAGGGCTTTGAACTCTTCAGGAATAAAATGACAATAAAGCAATCTATAGACTCTATTTTATGTGTCTGAAGTATAGGTATGTAAAATGTTTATTCTATAGTATTTTAATCTCATAAGTTAAGGCAAGTATATGTAGACCCTTGTCCTGGGTATAAAAATGCATATAGACCAGGCGCCTGGGTGGCTCAGTTGGTTAAGCGACTGCCTTCGGCTCAGGTCATGATCCTGGAGTCCCGGGATCGAGTCCCGCATCGGGCTCCCTGCTCGGCAGGGAGTCTGCTTCTCCCTCTGACCCTCCTCCCTCTCATGCTCTCTGTCTCTCATTCTCTCTCTCTCAAATAAATAAATAAAATAAAATAAAAAATGCATATAGACCAAAAGCGAATCATGCTTCTGTATCTATGAAGCACTGCCAAATGCTTCTCTTGTGTGGTCTCACTATGACAACCTTGCTTGACAATCGTGGTGACTGGCATGTTCTCCATCATTGGCAGATCAAGGTGTCCCCTCACGTTGCTGAGCTGCTGTCCTCCTGGGCACTTATGGGCTCCTGGGCTCCCAATCCCACAAACTCTCTAGGAACACTCCTCAGCCACAGATGGAGCTTTCTCCTGTTCTTTGCAAACAGAAGACACCTGTGGAAAAACTTGTGCTGGGGCAAATGTCCCGAGAGAGAAGTGGATGAGTGTGACAACTGCCTGGGCTTATGTCCCCAGACTATCACTTTCCAGAACAAGTTATCCAGTTTCTCAGAGGACTCTTGGTTCCCTCCATGAGTTATGAAGAAAATAAAAATAATATCTACATCCCATGTTCCTACAAGGATAAAAGGAAGGCAGGTGATTTGAGAACAGTATGGCACCATCCAAAGGAGAGTTTAGATACAGGGAAGCCTGGGAAATTAGACTGGCCAAGACCCTGGGACCAGGGGAAGGAGACTGACAAGGGACTCTAGAGTGGGCCTGGCTCCCTTCTCTACTTCCCCTTCCTGGCTCCAAGCACACCCCCTCCCCCCGGGTGATGACACTAGGCCACCTAAGCTCTGTCCCAGTGTGCTGTTATACAAGGAGCTACGGTTGTCTCAAGCAAAGTCCCAGGTAGTGACACAGCGCTGGTAGTTTCCAAAGGAAATTTTCAGAGTCCAGAGTCAGCCAGCACTCTGACAGCTGGGCTCTGTGATGGTCTGTTTGTTTTCAGGTGCTATGTTCTACCTCATGACCACTAGCTCCCATCCATCTTTCTTTCCCTAAAGCACCAAGTAGAACATGCCCAGGAAATGTCTGCGGAAGAATGAGAACAGGGACAGGGATTCATCAGTTGATTATTCATGATCCAGATAAAGTAAGGGCCATAAAAGAACCAAATGCCACCACCAAAAAATCCCCCACACAAAAAATTTTGTTAATAGCCCTGATAAGAATGGATACCCCCAGGGAAGATGGCAGGCCTCTGAGGAACTTTGAGACTGACTTCCTGACCATGACGCATCTCGAATGCCTCACAGGCCTGTGGAGATACTGATCCCCTCAGCCCTCGAGCAGCTGGGCACAGCCTGAGATAGCTGGGTGACTCCAGCATGCTGGACAAAATGTTAGCATCCTCCATGTTCCTTGTCATGTAAGGGACCCCAAAACAGCCATAGCAATGTGGAACTGCAATCCTAAATATCTCCTCTTTATAATACAGAGAGCCAGAGATAAATTGGATACTTGGTTGCCCAGTTTCATTTATTTCCTTGCCTGATTATGATATCAAGCCCTCACAAGCAGCCTATGAATGAGGCAGCCACAATTTACAGGTGCATAAACGGGACCTCCAAGAAGCCAAGGGACTTGCCCAGTGTCATCCTCCTCTAAGCACCAGCCTGGCCCAATTCTGCTCATTCTCTACCTCCTGCACAGCTTGTAAAACATAGCTAGCCAGAGGGTGTGCCTAATTCTTCAGTCTGGCTTTTCTTCTAATGAATGTAATCTTAGAAGATGTGAGAGTGGAAACCAAGAGTGAGAAGTAAGGACATTACAATGGGAAGAGGGTAGAGCAGCTTGGGGGGAATGTTGGCAAGATGGAATGAATCTCACTTGGAGGCCAAGTGGATACCACAGTGGAGAGGCCACAAATGTGCAGAGAGGTCTGGCTGCAGGCGATGGCTGGATGAGGAAGAGACTCTTGTTGGGGGGGGTAGGGTTTGACCGTCGTAGGGTCAGATGGCTACCCACCCAGAACAGGATGTCAAACAAGCTTTCGGGCATGTAAGGATGGGGGCCACCTAGAGATGGAATTTGGCAGTCATTTGCCCAGAGAAGGAGGCTGAAACTCTGGCTGGCTGAGACCCTGCAGGAGAATACAGCCCAGATCTGGAATGTGAGGGGGTCACTGAGCTTCCATGGGGAGGTCTAGGAGCTCTGTGGTCCCCGGGTAACATTTGTAATTAATTGGAGAGCTAAATAATTACACCTTCCCTTTAAGCTCCTCTTACATGTATGTCATGTGATTCAGCTAAAGAGTACTCTTGACCTCAAGGTCTCGGAACCTAACGTTGAAGTGCGCTGTAAAAGGAGTCTTCACTCTGCAGAGCCTCAGCTCCTGGGATGGGTGGGATCTCCCCACCATGCAATCTTTATCCTAGCCAGATCTACAAAATTGCCAAGTAGAACCCAAAGAGGACATTCTCACCTCCAAGAGATAGGTGGAAAGGAGCCCGGCTCTTCATTGGCTAACTTCAACCATCCTCATATGAAGTTTCCTGAGACTGTCACTTACTCCGCAAGGCTGACTGTCCTCCCGGTGCAGCTGGCCCGTAGGGAAGAGCTGGTGTTCATCTGACCTGACTGTCCCACAGTAGAGGACGGACAGTGCCTGTGCCTTAGCAGAGAACCCGGCACAACTTGACAGCAAAGTTGCAACACCCTCGGCCAAAAAACCTTGACTACCAAGCTAGAAATCATGCTTCCAGCTGACCTCTCCTCTTCTCCTCCGAAAAGCTGGCATCTCTCCGACCCCTCGACCGGCAGTGAGCAAGCAGGACTGGCAGCCCAATCACACAGTTCATTCTGGCTGCCTTGGAAAGCGAGAAAGGAGTCCAGGAGGAAAGCTGCACCTACAGGGGTGGGAACGCAGCAGCGCAGTGAGGAGAAGTCTTCCTACAAGAACATCATGATCGTGTGATGCACCGAAGGAAAGTTTTTAGCTAATTATCAGTTTCAGTTTCCCATTATAACGCAGATAGGTAGTGGGTGGACTAATTTGTTTCAGTGGCCAAGGTACCTGGAATATTTTATAATAAAGCATTTTAATGGCTAATATATGTCACTGTAAGTTTAGTGAGGAAATTGAAAAATGCTCATACTACAGGTATTAGACACAGGTATAGAGTAGATGGAATGCATGCATTCCTATAAAAGGCACCCTAAATACCTGTCAACCTGGCATTGACTTCCACTGGAAAATAGATGTTAGGTTTCTTCAGGGAATGGAGAAATGGCAAAAAAAAAAAAAATCACGTTATCTGTCACTTTGCCCTGTGGGCTTGGCAAAATAGGAGAAAGCGCATATAAAGCTAGTCCCAGAATCAGCTTTACTATAATTCTTGCTACTTATTTTAGAGGATATCTGTGCAAATATCTCAGCATCTCTTAGTCTCTCAGCAGACAGGTTCGTGCTTGACTTATCACGAGTTAGGGGGCTTCTCCCAATACTGCCAACTAAGGCAAGTCCAAGCTCAAGGGGGAAAAGCCAGGAAGGGGTGACCTACAGAAGACATGCTGGGAGGGGTCCACCGTACCAAGAACAGAAGCTCCTCCAAAGGAGCACCTTGGGGAGAAGAGCCTTGGACAGCTTCAAAGTATCTCTCAATATGTCAACAGAGAATAGTCAACCAAAGATGCGATCAGTGAAAAGCAGTCTTGACAGAGTGATGTGATATGAAAATCTATTGAAACAATGAAGGGTAAAAAGAGAAACCAAAGATTATTGGAGAGCTGAATTCTATAGGAAGGGAAGTTAAGGATACGAATCTAACCCTTTAACATCTATAATCCTGCCCATCTGATTTTTATTCATTTTCCATGTCCACCACAAAACTACCTTACTCAATAATATAAATAATAAATATTTGTTGATCATTCAGATTATACACCAAACACTCTAAGCACTTTACATGTCTCAACTCCTTATCAAAACAAATCTATGTGGCAAATTGTATTATATATCCCCATTTTACAGAAGACAACATTAAAGCACAAAGAGGTCAGGGGCGCTTGGGCCAGCTCTTGATTTTGGCTCAGGTCACGATCTTGGGGTCTTGGAATGGAGCCTGTATCAGGTCCGTGCTCAGTGGAGAGTCTGCTCAAGGATTCTTTCTCTCTCTCCCTCTCCCTCGGCTCCTACCCCTTCCCCGGGGGGGCGGGGGGGGGGCTCACATCGCACGTGCTCTCTCTCTCTCAAATAAACAAATAAATCTTTTTTTTTTTATTTTTTAAAGATTTTATTTATTTATTTGAGAGAGAGAGAATGAGAGACAGAGAGCACGAGAGGGAAGAGGGTCAGAAGGAGAAGCAGACCCCCCCCGCCGAGCAGGGAGCCCGATGTGGGACTCGATCCCGGGACTCCAGGATCATGACCTGAGCCGAAGGCAGTCGCTTAACCAACTGAGCCACTCAGGCGCCCCTAAACAAATAAATCTTAAAAAGAAAAGGCACAAAGAAGTCAAATAAATTGCCTGATATCACACACCCAGCAGGAGGCAATGCCTGGATTCACACCTGGCCATTTGGGCTCCAGAGCCTCTTCTCTTAACCATTATATTTCACTGTCTTTCAATGAAGAGGAATGTCCAAAGGAAAGGGAGAAAAGAGCACCAGTGAAATAAAATGGGTTCTACCTTACATTTCCTGGAATACACTCAGTGAATAAATTCCTACTGCTTTGATTCTGTGTTTTCCAAGGAAAGCGAACATGGTGATTGCCACCCCAGCATCCATCCCACCTCTCCCCGACGGTGGGGAGGACATGGGATTTGGGCAGACCAATCAATTGATGTGGTCCCTGAAAAAGCCTCTCTTCTACTTGCAGAACAGTGAACTGCATTTTTATGTATGGGTTAGCCTCCTGTGAACTTGGGAAAGCAAGTCTTTCCTGACCATCCAGGAGGTTAACTGATGAAATCACTCTAAAGATCTATACAGCTGAAGATCAGACCCTAGTCTACAATGAAAATTAGCCCAACAAGAGCAGTGTCCCTTGAAGTCCAAACTGAAATAGTCTCTAGTGTAATTTACTTCTCTAAGAGAGAACAAAAACAAACGTCATTTACTGAGCACTACCATATATGTGCTGGACACTGATGGGCTGCTCTGTGTGCTGTGTCCTTCAGGCATCCTCTGTGTTCTCCCTGGAGAGACGAGCTGGGGCTTCCCAGCCCCAGAGCGAGGCTGTGGTTCCCATGTATCACAGACCTACACTGCTTCTGGGACAAAATTCATGCTGGCCTGTGGCTAAGTAAGATCAACACAATACAATACAGTACAACACAATAGGGGTTTTTCCCGAAGCTATATGTGTGTGGTATAGAGGACTGTCCTTTATTTATTTTTTTTTTTAAGATTTTATTTATTTATCTGAGAGAGAGCATGTGTGTGTGCATGAGCAGGGGGAGGGGCAGAGGGAGAAACAGACTCCCCGCTGAGCAGGGAGCCTGACCTGGGGCTCGATCCCAGGACCCTGAGATCAAAACCTGAGCTGAAGGCAGACGCTTAACCAGCTGGGCCACCCAGGCACCCGAGGACTGTCTTTTATTCTGAGATTATATTCTTCCTACTTCTGGTGTGAAACTATCTTTTCTTTTGTGAAAGGATTGTAACATTATATGACAATTTGGCTCTTGCTGTTTTTAACATCCTTACTTTTCAAGATAAAAGCTAACAACCCTATGTTAAGCCTCCTCAGTTAAAAAAAAAAAAAAAATGTTAGATCATAAAATTCCAAAGTGTAGGGTCACTGGCTCAGGGGGCTGATAGCCTGGATTTTGTCCGACCTCAACCACGGGGGGAATTCAGAAAACAAAGAGACAATCCCAGTGGCTGAAAAGCACCCTGAACTGTCAGTGTCTTCCTTGCTAAGCTCCTATCTGACCTCTAGTTACTCCCTTGGTCCCCACTGGCTGCTACCAGTAGGAATTCCCTATCCTTCCTGGCCAAGCTGACATGCTGTGCAGAGTTCAGGACACAGCTTTAAATGTGGTTTCCTGATTAACAGAGAGACTCCAGTGAGGCAGGAAGGAGTTCAAGCTCAAATATTATATGTCATAGTCATCTACCAGTTCTTAGGAATGAATACATCAACAGAAATGACCTGGAGCAAAATACCATTCCTGAGAAAATCCCTAATGACCCAGGAGGGACTCCTGTTACAGCACTCCACCTTTTGGGTCTTCTTTTTACAAGAAAGAGACACGTGAAAGACTCAGTTCCCCGAAAACACATTTACACAGAAAAATATTTGAGAAGGCTGATGGTGATTAAGAGAAATGGGTGCTAAAAGGAAGCAGGCACCACACCTATATGACTTTCTGGCTAAAGGGAGATGGGGTCATCGACTTGGCTCTGCCATTAAGTTGCCCTTGAATCTTAGGAGAAATCATTCGCTGCCCTTCTCCTTCCTCACTTGCCAAAGAAGATGTCTGGTCACTCTTGATCCTCACATTCTCTGGTTCTATTTGCTGTCTGGAGGAAAGAGCAAGGTACCTTCATGTATCAAGAAGAATACTGAGAAATAATATGGAAAGGAAACGTGGAGCATTTCCAGGGGCATCTCCAGGGGGGTCTCCCCAGAGTGAGCTTCCAGCCAGAGCAAAGAAACGAAGAAGTGGGCCTACACTGCTGAGAGCAGGAAAGAGAAGGTAAAGAAAAGAGCAGGAAGAAAAGAGGAAGGGGGGTGTGTGCCTGGGTGGCTCAGGTCATGATCCCGGGGTCCTGGGATGGAGCCCCACGTCGGGCTCCTCGCTCAGAAGGCAGTCTGCTTCTCCCTCTGCCTTCCGCTCCCCCTGCTTGTGCTCTCTCTCTCTGTCAAATAAATAAATAAAATCTCTTTTAAAAAGAAAGAAAAGAGGAGGGGAAGAATCAGAGAAAAGACAGGGCTTAAAATAAGGCAGGCCTTAAAATAAGTGTGATCCTTTGAATAGAGAAAGCTGAAAACAGGAAAAGTGAAGAAGAGCAGAGAGAGAAGGGAAAGAAAGAATCAGACCTCTACCTCTCATTTTGGATAGAAATAGAATTTCCTAGCCCTTCCACCATCCACCCACCAAAAATGTCACCAGATGTGAGGTCCCATGGCATACCGCCAAATTAAATAGAGAAAAGCCTCACTCTTCTAGAGAACAATATAATACCATTTTCCGTAATACAGCAAACACAGAGGCACCCATCTGTCCGCAGATACGACAGAGAAAAGAAAAAAAAAAAAAACCAAACTCCACAAAAGGTCCCTAACCTTAAAAAAAAAAAAGATTCTGGGCTAAGCTATCCAGAAATAGAACATTTTGATTACAAAATAAAAACTAGGTCAATAAGATAATGGACGTGATTTAAATGAAAATCACAGTATTTGTAATGGGCTAAAAATGGTATCAATATTACTGCGGAGAAAGAATATAATTAAATGTATTTTTAAACAGCAGCTCCCCGCCCCAGCCCTACAAATCCCAGCCCCGCCACCAGTACTCCTCCACCTCATCGGAGAGGAATGTGCTGGCCTGCCACAAGTTGGTCTGAAGAATGCAGAGTTTCCGTACTACTTTAGAAGATCCCAAATGACACTGGTTAGCTACATTCTTTCACTTTTAGATCACTGTTACTCATTTATAAAGCAAAGAAATGGAAAGGTTAGGGATCTGACCATTTCATTCTTTTATGATTTCTGCTATATGGCCAGGAAACATGCAGAGGGAGGTATAACCATCACAGTTCTCTCCAGCCGACTGACCCAGGAATTCCCGACCATCATAGGAGGTGGACAGAGATCCTAAGAGCTTTCGCACGGGCCAGGAATTAAGATAAAGGGTGGAAGTGCAAATTTCTGGTTTTCTTTCTACGACTTGTGGTGTGACCTTGTGGATAAACACTAACTCTGGAGTGTAATTTATCTTCTAAGCCCTCACAAGGGGAAGGGAAGCAAAGAGGAGAGATGAATGAGCCGTAAGGAATCGTGATCTGGATGGTGACTAGGATTACTCTAGCGGGCAGGCAAGGGCTGCCGCAGCCACCTGCATTTCCCCGGATGTCTATATAACAGCCTGGGACTCGGGGTGCCTGGGTGGCTCAGTCAGTTAAGCGCCTGCCCTCGGCTCAGGTCATGATCCCAGGGTCCTGGGATCGAGCCCCGCATGGCGGCTCCCTGCTCAGTGGGGAGCCTGCTTCTCCCTCTCCCTCTGCCTGCTGCTCCCCCTGCTTGCGCTCTCTCTGTCAGTAAATAAATAAAAATCTTTAAAAAAGTAAAATAAAAATAAAAGCCTGAGACTCTGTTTATGAGGAACTCCCAATGGCCCTTCTACACTTGGGATGCCTTCAGGGGTCACATAAACCTTAAGCTGGATTATTCTATGATGACTCTACTTCTGCTTTAGAATATACGCGTACACCTGCTGGTGCATCCACAGAGTATTCCTTATGAAAGGAGACCATGTCAATATTGATAGCATGGAAATCTCAGATAAGATATCTGCATGATGACATACATCATGGTCATCATTCTGAAGAGACTGTTTTCACAATCTCTTTGTGGGTAGTGCCTATTGACTAAGAAGTTTTTTTTTTAAGAGAATTAACTCTTTAATATGTTTCGATTCCAACACACCAGCCACGAGGGGCAAGGCACTCCCTCATCCTTAGACAGCAAAAGCTGGCTTCCCATGAAGATCTGTCAAGTGACAAGTGAGCTTGCCCAACAAAAGAGAAGTAGAGAACTTAGTCATTTTACCTTATGACTCCTGTAATGTTGAACTCCTTAAGGGCCATGAAGTGTGTCTGTAAATTATCATTCAGTTAGTGCCCACTTCATCCCCTCTTTACTTTGAGCATCAGAATAAAAGGTATTTCAACAAGCAGCAAGTGGACAGACACCCTCACCATGAGTCCTTTCTGGAAGTGACTTAAGGAGCTCTAAACCCCTGGTATTCCCAGTCAAGTGAAATAAGTCACTATAATAGGCCTTGAGGAATTCTAAACCAACAGAAAGGCCAAAAAGTTAAGGATCATCTGAGCTCATCCTATCACTCTCAGGGTTATTCTTATTTATAGTTCCTTCCTTTCACCCGGGCCTCTAGACCATGAAACAAAAATAGTGAAGCAAATGTGTGGCGAGGGGCACTGCAGACAAGGCAAGATTTCTGTGCATATCCACAAAGTGCGGCGCTCGGTTTTCTGCAGACAAGCTGTCCGTCAATCTCGTTTTTTAACTCTGACCTTCCATGACCTCAGTTGGGAGATCCTAAGAGAGATGAAAGAAAAGAACCAAAAGGTCAAGCAAGTAAAAAACACTGAAAGAATGCTCAGGGCAAGCATATGATACGGGGCACGCCTCTGCCCTGGGAGTGTGGTGGGGGAAAAATGGATTATTTATAGGGGAAGGGAAACAAGATGACAAAATAAGCTCTTGACAAAGAGGACAGAAGCTTATGTTTGGAAATCTTGGGAAGCGGGGGACGAAAAGACACTGGAGTCACTTGCACCGTCACAGGGCAAACGTGGTCTAGCCGTGACTTTGGCAGATTTGGGCTTCTAGCAGGGAGGAACCAGCTGAGGGCTGGAGAAACTGGTGTTTTTGGAGAAAGAGAAACAGCTGCTTGAGCACGAGTGTCGGAAGGAAGTCCTCTTCCCTACTGCCAACCCACAAGACGTAAGTATAATCCAGTCGCAGGAGCAACTGGATAATGAGACAAAGGGGGACAAGACTGAGTCACTGCTGGTTAGTGCCCCCAGACCTCTGACGAGGGGACCATGCCAACAAACGCAAGAAGGGAAAAAGTACGAGCCAATAACATGGGGATCCCTGCCTAGAAACAGGACGCATGGAAGGAATTCTAATTTTATCTCTTCAAGCAACCATTAATTACTTACACAGGTTCAGAAACAGGATGGACTGGTGAATCAGTATGTAGTGTAAAGATTTATCTATAAACAATATGTAAACCCTCTATTCCAAGTCTTGGATCTGATAAAAGTTGGGAGTCTGACTGACTTAATTTACTTGCATTTGCTTCTCTTCTGTCGACTTTGTCAGGTGAGAATCAGTGGAGGAGGAGGTAAGTGGTAAGTAGAAAGACAAGACCCTTCTCTCTGGAAAAACCATTGCCTAAGTAAGAGTTCTCAATAACCCCTTCCACTGCCCTATTGGTACATTATAAGTCCGTAACTATAATAGAAAATCTTGCTTTTTTAAATGGCAGACATTCTCACGGTTAAAAGCCTAAATAGACGAGAGACAAGAATAAACTAGAATACTGAATATTTCAACACTTGGCCATTTTAATGGGAAAAATATGAAGTACACATTTCCATGTAAAGGGAAATCCTACATTTATAAAAGTAGGCAAGATGATTACGTGTGACAAATACTTATAGGCAAATGAGAAAAACTAGAAAAAAATGCCCTCTTCTAAAATAAACTACTCTTTTTTCAGCACACAATTCTCCTAAATTCTGACATTTATGCTTGCTTGAAAAAACAATTTAAGTCAATACTTCCCACTCTGTTATTCAACCCCGAGGCATAAAAATTTGATTAAATAGCCTAAAAATGCCTTCGTGCACAAGGAGCAGGCAACAACTGACTTACACCACGACAAAGTCATGCTGTAGCTTGGCTTCTGCCCAGGTGCTCTGTTGGAAGCCTCCTAAATCCATCATTGACTTTTGCTTTCCCTACCTTCTCCCTTCCTTGAGAACATACCAAAGCCTCCCAGTGTGGGCTTTCTCCCAGTTATTGCCACCAGTTATTGCCCACACTACACCAGTCTCTTCAAAACACACCTGGTCTGTTTCAACAACACCATAACCAGAACGGCATGTTCCTTCCCTGGGTCAGCACCTTCATTCCAAAACAGGATCCTGTAACTTCCCTTTTCCTAAAATCTTTGTCCCACTCTTGAATACTCTTGTCCCTCAGCTTCTCTTTCTCTTCTGGCTCCTTCCTTCCCCCAAAGACCTTAACAAATCAGAATTCATCAAATCAGGAGACAGCTCCAAGATCACATGTTCAACTGCCTCCTTGACAGCCCCACTAGGATGTCTAATAGGCATCTCTAGCTTAATATGTCCAAAAATTCTTGATTTTGGTTATAAACCTGGTACTTCTTCAGAGTTCCCCATCACAACAAAGAACACACTCAACTGCTTAGGGCAAAATCTGAGACTCACCCCTGACTCCTCTCTCTCTCTCTCATTCTCTCTCTCTCTCCCTCTCTCACCAAACATCTTATCCAACAACAAATTCTATTGACTCTGCTTTGAAAATTTATCTCTGGAATCCAACCACTTGTCTCCATATCCACCACTACTATGCTGGTTTAAGCCATCAGTATCCCTCACTTGGAATACTGTAGTAACCTAACTGAGCTCCCAGCTTCCACACCTACTCTGTTACTAAAGTCTGTTCTCTGGACCCCATTCAGAGTGGTCATTTACAAAGTCCAATAAAACCCATTCTCCTTCTCAAGCTTTCCAAAGGCCTCCCATCATACTTAGAATACAGTCCGAAGTTATATAAGGCCCGGATAGCCCCCGGTAGCCCCGTGACCTACAGGGCTACGTCTCCAACTTTATTTCTGACCACACTTTGCCGTGCTCTCCTGACTCCACTCACACTGACTTTCCCACTGTTTTTTAAAACACATAATTGTGAATATTATCTGCGTGCATGGATTACATATTATCTCTATGCATATGTTAAATCTATTTATCCACCTACACCTGCTTCTCTGATACAGCCTCAGGATACACACTCTGTCTATAAGGCATCTCAAGCTCCATGTTCCTATGCCAACACAAATTCAACATTGCAAAAAGAAGCTGTTTTCCTATCACCAGGCTGGAAACCTTGAAGCAGCTACCAACCTCCAACCTCCACTGTACTACCACCCACGATCAGTCAGGTGCCAAACCCTGCCACGTCCCCTACCACGGACACCTCACTTTGCCCCTTTCTTCTTCCTCCCTGTGTTTAGAGTCCTGTGTCTGACCTGATCATCTCATGTCTGACATCCTACACCTCCGCTTGTCTCTTAGCTTCCTCATACTGCTGTACAAGTGTCCTTCCAGAGGGCTGACAAGGACTTCTTTCTACACCCAAGTTCAAGTCCACACATGTCAGCCTCCATCTCTGCCGCCCACCACTTAAACTTTCTATTGCCTTCTACTGTTCCTATACTGTCCAATAACGATAGTCACTAGCCACACATAGCTATTTACACTACAATGAACTAAAATTTAATACAACCAAAAATTCAGTTCCTCAGCTGCACTAGTCACATTTCAAGTGCTGAAGGGCCACATGTGGCTGGAGGGGACCCTGCTGGACATTTCCATCATCACAGATAGTTCTACTGGGCAGTGCTGGAACCTATCCTCTCTGGAAAATTTACTCAGCTCCCAAAACAAACCCTTCTCCGTGAATAAATCCCATAACCAATGAGCCCTTTCAACCTATTTTTACCAAGACCTCATGCTTCAACATTAAGGAGGTCCTGAAATATTCTTCCCTGAGATCCACCCTAATTTTAAGGGAAGGGTAAATGCCATACCCTTCACCCTAACGCACATAAACATGACTTTCATAAAATTTCTCTTCTGTGCAGAGTAAATATTTGCATATTACTATTCAATTTTTTTTTTCAGTGCTTGATCAGCTATGATGCCTTCACTACCTGCTCCACAGGGTTGACTATTTTAGACTGAATGCTCTTGCAGGCAAAACCAGTATTTAATGATGCCAAGTACAGAAAGCTCTTCAAAAAGTGTGTTTTAATAAGGGTGATAGCATAGTGGGAAAACACCTATGCTTTGGAATTACCCTGCTCTGAGTTCCTGTCCTGCCCCTTACTAGCCACTTGGATCTTGTTACTTAATCCTCATTCTCACTTTAAGCATCATAAAACAGAGAACATGGTAACTCTCTTCCTCATCGGGTTGTTGTGATAACTACATGGGATCGGACCCATAAATCTCTTAGCAATCATTGATATGTGATGATCACTCATTAATGTCAGCTGATGATATCAATGATTTTAGCTAGTCGTACACAAAATAAATTTAAATAATACTGGAAGGGGTTAAAAGCATGATGAAAAAGAAATCACGAATGCAACTGCTCATCTTACAGAGTCAAGTGAATGTCTTCAGATACAATGTGATGGATATTACTTAAATATCAAATGGTGGAAAATATGTATCAAAGTAACATAAATTTGAGCATTTCTATTCTGCTTCTTGTATAAAAGCTGCATAGAGTTTCCAGTTCTTTGGAAAATTTGTTTCAGGAACAGTGGAACCTTGCTTGGCAAGTTGAACAACTTTCCATTAGTTAAATGCAAGAAGGATGATTTCATTTTAAAAGTGAAATGTGGAAAGTGGTTAAATGGCAGGCTATAACTAATCATACTAGTCTTTTAAAAAATCTGAAAAACAAAGCAATAATAGAGAGAAGAAAGACCCGTAATTCAAAGCACATGTGAACATCATTTTGTATTGATTGCTTCAAAGTCCATCACGCCAGTGAACAACTAAAATGAATATACATATTCCACACATTTGGAGCATGAGATATCTCCCCCTACCTTCAGTAGCTGAAATTCAGAGAGGGCTGTGTATACTCAGGAGCCAAAGCCAGTATAGGAATTCTGCCCAACCCGTCATCCATTCTTCTTGTGCTATGGCTTCTGAAGGTAATAAGCCAGTGTGGTTCTCAACGCATGTGCCTCGGACCAATAGCAGCAGGATCACCTGGGAACTTGCAAATTCATGGGCCTCACCCTGGACCTACTGCATCAGAAAAACTCTGGCGGTGGGGCCCACCCATGTATGTTTGGAGAAGCCCTCCAGGTGTTCCTAGCGCCATAGCCTGGGAAGCACACCGGGGCTGCACCTGGGCCCTCTACTGGGGGCAGGTCCAGCAGAGAGGCCATTAGGCCTTTTCTTAGACAGACAGTATTGAAAATATCTTCAACTGGCTCTCATTTGTTTGGACACATGATATGGATTCAGCTTCCCTCACTAAGGTATGATCCCCTGATGTGAAAATTAATGGAATCATTAACAATGCCAAGCAGAGCCCAGGAAGAAAGAATCCCCATGGCTCTGCAGCACCAACAAGCCTCCACAACACCACACATTTTGTCTATCACATTTAGAATGGAGTCAAAATTACATGGCCGCAAACCATACAGCTTTATAAGAAGAGTTACTGACCTACAACAAGACACAGAGGAAAAATAGAAAGGATGGCGTACTGCAGCTAATTTCCCCTTACGCTTATTTATTTTTAAATTCGTTTGGGGAAACAAAAGAGTCACATAATTATATAACAAAATCCCACCAACTATATGAAAAACAAACAAAAAGGAAAGATACTAGATGCCCTCTTCAGAGGTTTTTCAAAACATAACACTTCCTAACAGTCTAAACTCATTTGGAGGGGAAATGGAGAAATATGCTCAACCTCAAATTTTCATCATATGAAAGTACTTTTAAGTAAGATTCGCCTTCAATGACTTTTGTTGTCATTTTTTAAAAGGATCTAAGACAAAACAGAAGCTTATTTTAATACTTTGATGCTTCCATAATGTTGACAGTTATATTTTCACAATTCAAATGTGTCCTCCAGCACAGTGCCTTATTCATTTTTCAGTGGAAGGGAATAAAATTCAACGTGCATTAATTTAAAGTCTTGTGCTTTTTTTAAAGATTTTATTTATTTATTCGAGAGAGAGAGAGTGTGTGTGTGTGTGAGAGAGAGAGAGAGAGTGTGTGTGTGCACATGAGCAGGGGGAAGGGGCAGAGGGCGAGGGAAAGAATCCCAAGCAGACTCTGCACCAAATGCCTAGCCTGAGACAGGGCTGGATCCCAGGACAGGACCTGAGCCGAAATCAAGAGCCGAGTGTTCAACCCACTGCGCCACCCAGGCGCCCCTAAAGTCTTGTGCTTTTTTAAAAACAGGTTTTGTTTGAAGATTTTTTTTGTAAGGTACCTATAGTCATATATTGTTTTTGCAAATAAGATAATTTAAAGAAACTAGCAGATTCTTTCACAAATTTATATCATGGCCATATTGCATAGTTGTATATGAACAGCCAATTTCTGAAAGGAGAAAACCTAACAGTAGTAATGTCTGGGCAGTGGGACTGGGGTTGAGGGACAGAGAAAGAAGACCTTCACTTTTTCACTCTAAATTCTTGAGCCCTATTCAAACTTATTTTTGTACGTATTTTGTATAATTCTTCTAACTGCACTAGGTAGAAATAAAATGAGTGAACTTGAAAGTAATAAATCCAGGTTGCTGGACCATTAACCTTTGGCATCCATTTCATTGACCGCCACCTGATAGTTTTAGGAAGCAGTTTCTGCTAACTTTTCCTACTTTGGGGTGCACTGTCTCCAGATGAGAGTAGGCTCTCATCTGGTACAACTCAGTCACACTGCCAATGAAGAAACCAAGGCCCAGAGAGGTTAAAGTTGGCCCACGTCATCAAACTTACTGATACCGGAGCAAGGCTCATCCTCAGCTCTTGGCCTTCTTGGTTTATGCTCGATTTTTCTCTTTTTTTTTAATCCTATCATGTTGCCCATCACATACTCTATATGCCACTCACGCATTAATCTAAGATCTGAATCATAATCATGAAGGTACTACAGTGTTACACAGACATGACTCCATTAGAACTAAAGCTGGACACCGTAACCAAACCCTGCAACTAGCGATGGTCCAGGCGGAGGGCCTACACAGTAGCAGAGGGATGGGAAGGCTGAAGATCAGGAGCTCAGCAGTTTTCTTCCTGAATGTGACTCCTCCACTTAATAATTGTGAGACTTCTTGCATGCAACCTCTTTATGCCTTGTTTTTCTCATTGGCAATGTTGCAATTAGAAAGAATACCTAGCTACTTAATAGAACTGTGACTTGATTAAATGACATAATTGATGTCAAGTTTGTAGCCAAATGTCTGGTACATAGTAAGTGCTCAATAAAAGTTAGCCAACATCAATTAAAATTTAAGTTAATAAACTAGGCACAATTTAGAACCTTTCACACTGACTCTGGCCATTTTTTAACCTATTACAAACATAGTATCCACCCTAAAATTTGATTGTAAGTGCTCGTCTTTGTGAAGATTTGCATTTACCCCAAGTTAGTAATCTAAGAAAAGACACACCTGCCTGTTCCATTCTCCCCAGCAGTCAGGGCTGAGTAGCTCAGATTTAATGAATGCGTGTGAAAACACTGTGGAACGGCGAAGTCTCCTAAACAAAAGATAGACTTTGTGTTTAGCTTACCCTGAATCATGGCTGGGAGTCAAGGTTTGTTCTCAACTCTCCCGATCCCCCAAATGACTCTGACTGTTTCTCCAGCTAGCTGCCAAAATGAGAACTTGCTCCAACAGGTCCCTCCTGGGCCGGCCCGCCTTTCCAGCCCAGTGTGAAGCCCCGGGCCTGCCCCTCTATTAAAGCCCCCTCTTTTCTCCTTTCCACTGGTGGAGTGACTGCTCTTCTCTAAGCCAAATGTGGGGTGGAAAAAACAACAACAACAACAAAACACCTGAGTAATTTCTTTTCAAATCTGGAGAAGGTAGTGTTCCACTATTTTCTTCAGCAAAGAAGAAGTAAGTCAAATCCCTGTGACCTCTTTAACAAAAACATTCTTTGAAGGCACAACAGAATAAGCAATAACTGACAATTTAAACATACCTGGAATACTTTGCCACACATATTTCTTGAGTGTCTTATAACGGCACAAAACTTCAAACAGCATACCAACCCCTGCCTACCGGCTTAAATGGAAGTTAAACTATCTAAATCCATTTCAAGGATATTTTAAAATGTTTGCTGGGAACAGTAAGTACAACCTACTGAGAGCTCATGCTATAAACCTCTGGGCCCAGAGGACTTCCTAGCTCAAGGCTCATGCATCCATAAAAGGGCGGGCATTTGCCAACGTCTGGTTTGGTGACAAACTCAAAAAGAACAGCTTTGGATTTTGAAACCAAACAATCAAGGGTGTGAGGCAGGCACGCGCAGTGACCAACAACTGAGTTGAGGAGGTTCACAGTGAATTCATTTGCATGGAGTTAGACCAACAATGAGCTTACTCAGTGACTTTCACAATCAGGGCAAACAATTCCGAAGGGTGCATTCCTTTTTCCTCTTTCCTATAGTTCTTTTTCAAAATCAGATCTGTTGAAGAGGAGCAGAAGGAAAGTGAGTAGAGCAGGGGATGGAGTTTTTGTTTTTTTAATTGAGATTTAATAGACATATAACATTTTATTAGTTTTAGGTGTACAGCATAATGATTCAATATTTGTATATATTGTGAAATGATCACCACAATAAATTTAGTCAACATCCATCACCACACATAGTTACAAATTTTATTTTTTGTTCTGAGAACTTTTCAGATCTACTCTGCTAGGACTGTTAACTGAGTCTCCACACTGTACATCTCATCCCCACTAAGTCCATGTTAAAGATGTATTGATCTTATAACTGGAAGTGTATACCTTTTGACCACCTTCACTCATTTCACCTACTCCTCCCACTCCCTGCCTCTAGTAACCACAAATCTGATCTCTTTTTCTATGAGTTTGGTCGTAGTTTGTTTGTTTTTAGATCCTACACATAGGGAAGATCATACATTATTTATCTTTCTCTGTGACTTATTTCACTTAGCCTAATGCCCTCAAGGTCCATCCATGTTGTTGCAAATGGCAAGATTTCCTTCTTTTTTATGGCTAATATTCTGCTCTACATAGATCACATTTTACATAAAGGATGGGGTTCAGGGAACAGGGTTCTAACTCTCCTGCTCCTGCCTATTGTCATAATGATCTTTACACCAAGCTCCTTGCTTATCCAGTGCTTTATTCTTACTGAACATCTGCCTTCCTATACAGATATTAGAGGAACTAAAGATGCGGTTCAATCAGTAAATCACATTGAGACCTTTGAGGAAAGGGTTATTTTCCCATATAGTCCAGGACTTTCCAGCCACATGTTGGGCTCAGGGCTGGGCTCCCCATCATTCAGAGGCTTTGGTGGGCCAGTGACTCCGTCTAATGCATCTCCTTATATTAATTAACGCTCACAGACTTATGATACCGTGTTCAGAAATGCAGGATTTGTGGGTTCAGTTCAAGTAACTCGCTTCACCTTGATTCAGAATGCTTTTCTCTTCATCTGGCCCTCTGACCCTTCCCTTTCTTCTCCCTCCTCCCCTGCCTCCCCATCCAGGAACCAGGAAGTTGGATCATCCACTCAACAGGATCTCTCATACCTGTTATTTCAGTGACTAACACAGCACCAGACACATAGCTAGTATTGAGTGAATGTCTGCTGAATGAGCAAAGATTTGCCCGGATTTGGGGTCACAGTCAGCACCAGATGGGTTCAAAAAGGATTCTTCTACAGATAGTCAATGCCTGGCCGATTTGAGGATCATGTCAGGTTTTCCACACCAGCCCTTGTTTTTATGTTGCTTCTACCCACTTCCAATTCCCCAGGTGTACCTGGTGTCCTCCTCGCTGAATGGAGGCCCTTGTGTTGTACTCCCTGAGCACGACTTTTCCAGCCTAGGCAAAGCTTCGTCCATATTATCATGATCTTAGTCTTCTGCCCTCAATGAGATGTCGGGAAAGAAACCTAGTAAATAAGTTCAAGCCATAGTACTGGGAGAAGATGAGATAAATCCAATGTAGAGAGAGACTTAGAACTCATAACTACCTTCCAAGACCTTAGAATGTAATGACTTCTTGATAAAAGCCCAGGTAGAAAATTAAATGTCATTGCTCCTCTACACACACACACAAAGAGGCTCCACATAGAAACTACGCTGGACTTGGAGTCAGAAGAGGGTTTGAAGCTTGGGTCTGCCTCCTACTGGCTGGTTATCTTAAGCAAAACATGTACTCTCTCTGATCTGAAATGTTATCACATGTACAATGGAGAGCATGATGTCCCCATCTCATAGTGCTGTTACTTAGATTAAATGCAGTGACATTTATAATGCAGCTTTGTCAAATGTAATGTAGAGAAATGAGCGAGTAGAGTGAAACAACAGTGCAGAAAAGAAGGACAAGAAGAGGGGTGCCTGGGGGGCTCAGTCATTAAGCATCTGCCTTCGGCTCAGGTCATGATCCCAGGGTCCTGGGATCAAGCCCCGCATTGGGCTCCCTGCTCGGCGGGGAGCCTGCTTCTCCCTCTCCCACTCCCCCTGCTTGTGTTCCTGCTTTCGCTCTCTCTCTCTGTCAAATAAATAAAATCTTAAAAAAAAAAAAAAAAGGACAAGAAGACTATTCCTTGAAAATCCAGAATAGAACAGAGAATACAAAATTGGCACCATATGAAATGCATTTCAGAGGAGACCTGGGTTGTGATTTGTAGGGTCTACCACGTAATCATAATATCAAAATTACAAGTGCTCCCTGCTGGTAGACCCAGGGCCTTCCTACAGATGGTGGTGATGAAGAAGATGATAATGTCTTTACTAAGCAATGATCATATACATGGCACTATTCTGAGCACTTCTTACGTTTTATCTGGCTCAACTGGACAATAACCCAATGATGGGGTAAGTAATATTATTATCCCCATTTCAGAGATGAGAAAATGAACTAAAGCCCAGAGAGCTTAATTCATGATTAAGTGCAATTCTCCCTGAGCACATACTTTTCTTTTCAGTAGACTGTTGAGAGAGAGGATAAAAACATCAGGAAGTGAGGGGTCCCTGGGTGGCGTGGTTGGTTAAGCTTCCGACTCTTGGTTTTGGCTCAGGTCATGATGTCACGGTCGTGGGATCGAGCCTCGCTTCCAGGCTCCATGCTTAGTGCAGAGTCTGCTTGAGTTTCTCTCTCCCTCTCCATCTGCCCCTCCTGCTAGTGCTCTCTCTCTCTCAAATAAATAAATAAATCTTTAAAAAAAATCAGGAGGTGAAAGTCAAGCTTTTATTCAGCAGGATTGAAAGGGTGAAGCAAAGAGAGGAGAAGTTCAAGATCAGGAGTGGGATGAGGTTATAGACGCTGAGAAGAAACCTGCAAGAATCCTACTGGGAAAGACCAAAAGGACATTCTTCATAACGGAAGACAAAATGTAGTCTGTGTGTAAGGCGAAGGCCAGTAGGAAGCAAGGAGAATGTAATTGTTGGGAAATCAACAGAGATCATACCATGGCATTTCCCCCACAGCCTTCCCAGTGCACCAGGCACACTAATCAGCAACGTTCTCATTCTCGGAGGCACGACATGCTGCTGTGACAGTCGAGGGCTGGGGTGAGAGCACACTGATGAAGCTGCCGCCACCCCAAAAGCCTCGTGCCACCTCTGAGCATTCAGCGCCATTCCCGTGAGCAATGACAGGAGGAAACAGCTAAAGGTAGCTGTCACCACCAGACTGCTAATGAAAACCAGAAAGTCTGCAAACAAAACTGCCAACTTCTTCACAATTAAACGACCACCCAGAATAGAATCAATTTGGAAAAGGGGCCCCTTCCACTGGGAACAGGTTTCCTCAATGGTGAGTCCCCAAACAGACTTGTCTCGGAGGACCATCTACCAAAATGAGATACATACATCCTGACACTGTCTTTGCCGTTCCATATTCTTCTTCTTCTAAATCAATAAATAACTGAATCTGTGCCAATTGGGACTTCTTACATCCCAAACACAGATAAGAGATTTCAGAGATCTTTATGGCCATGAGAAAGAATTTATAAAACCAGAGTAAAACATGGAAACCCATGGCACAAAAGCTGCCAGGTCCTATTATGAGAAAGAGGGATGGAGACAGAGAGCGGCGGGGAGGGGGGCAAGAGAGAGAAGGAAAGAGAACATTCCTGAGGGAAAAAAAAAGGTAGTAGTCCTGTACTGCGTTTTATTTGATTGAGGGGAAGGCCAACACAAGTCACTCTCTTCCTTGATTGGCTCAGGGTAACAGGTTTTGCATATGATGATTTAAAGGCACATGGGAAACAAAATATGCAGGTTATTTTTTTTATCAAACACAAATATTTTGCTTTAATTAGCCAATGCATGCTGACTTTTTTGCCAAACGTATTCTGTTAAAAATAAACAGAATTGCAAGGATTTGGTATTTTAAAAGGGAGTAGTTTGTCAATAGCAGAATGCTAGACCTCTTTATAACTTCACCAGTGACCCAGATGTATTAGAACTAGAACCTGGTAGCAAGTAATTGTGTGTGTGTGTGTGTGTTAATCAATACCAATTTGATATTTAAAACATCTAATCAAGGTAGGCAAGCAGCAGGAACCACTGGCATACTGAGGAAATGGAAGCAGTGTGATATAAACTGACTTGTTTGGAATCCCAAAGCAAAGGAGAAATAACCTAAAAACCCCAGGGTTGAACAAGGGATGCAGGTCTACATAGAAATGCGGAGAGAGTCTGAGTGTGAGGACCCCCCTCAAGGGAAGGAAGACAACCAACCCCACCCTATCAGGCCACAATGGCTGCCACTGCTTCTTGTGGCCCAGCTGGTGGCGGCTGGGAGGAATGGCCCCCACTGGCGAGGCTGGCCACCCCCCTACTGCCTCTACATCCCCTCGTCCCCAACCCTGATGCCTCAGTTGAGACAGAAGGTAGGGTGAGGTGAAGGCCAGATGTTTTAGGTAAGGGCACAGACACGCCTGACAAGCAAAGATGCTGAGAGATTCCACAGAGGCTCAACCACCCTGTTTCTTTTCTTACGTCTTCAAGGCTGCAGGGCAGGCTGGAGATCACAGTGAAAACAGTGTCAAGAGCAGCCGCCTTGGCTCCGTGCTCCCAAGCATCCAGCATGGCGCGAAGAACTTTACAGACGATATTTTGTTTAACTCTCACAATAATTGTAATGCAGGTTATTTCCCCCATAATAGAGGTGAAGAAACAGAAGCTTAGAGTCAAGTATTTTGCTGGAGTCAACAAGTACCAAGTGGCATGGCCCACGGATCTGTTAAGCCGTGTCCCCTCCCCCCAGCATGCCAACCTTACTCTGGCATCTAGAGAGACAAATGGGATTCTGAGCCCCACGGTTAATAAGCCTAAACTTGGTCAGATTTTAAAAAATAAGACATGCCAAAAGGCAAAGTCAATCCTGTTTAATTTAGGGAGGAACGTTTCTTCAACGACAACACTGAAAATAGGACTAGTCACACGTCCACTCTCCTAGAACATGAGTAGACACTGGACCCAGATAATAGAACCAAGTTTTCAATTTCTAGCCTGGCTAGAAATTATTATGAATAGTTTCCATGATAATAGAAGTTAACTTTGAGATTCTATTATAACTCAGAGTATAATCTATCCTGAAACAATACAAAAAGTGACTGGCTTAATCTCCTTAAAAAAAAAACAAAAAAACCCCTCTCTTGTTGCTCAAAGAATAGTAACAAACTGTTTTACTTACAGACAAATCTTATAAACTAAGGACTTACAGATGAATATGCTTTTAAATCAAGGAATTTAACAGCCTCTTTGATAATTTATTTTAACTTCTCCTTTTTTCCACATTTATTCTCATTAAGACAGAGGATATCTATAATGTTAAAAGTTTATAATATCAATCACTAAATATTCACCCTCAGGATGCCAATATTCTAGAATTCCATTGCCTTGTTTCAAGGTAAAATATTAAAGTGTACAGAGATTTGTATAGGATTAGAGAGCCAACGCAGCATGACAAATGGGGCAAATTCCATGCACAACATTATGGGAAACATCAGATTAGTATGCTCCTAAGACCAGCTGCTCCATGCTAGAGCTCCCTGGTACAGTCACCCATGAATCACGAGAATTCACAGTTGCCCCAAGCCTGTGGCATTCACCAAGTGGCTTGCTTGAGCAAAGACAAGACTTCTTCTGCTCCTGGAGAGTGAAGACTCCCTATGTTGTGCCATAATCTCCCTGTAGCAAAAACAGCCTCAGGGATTTATATCGTTTCCAGGAAGAAAGGATGCATGGATGGTGACCATTTGGCAAAAAGCTATAAACGTTGGGACTGGGTGCAAGAACTGACCTATTCTGATGTTTGACTCCTTCCTTACACATAAGAACGTGTTAGCAGAGAGCTTATGGAGTCGGCACTGTTTGTTGGTGTATGAAGAATTCTTAATAAAAATTTCAAGAATTCAAGAGATCCCGAGTGGCACATAAAACAAAAGGGAAAGAAATTTCATCTGCGGGGGATCCTAAAAGGCCATTTTAGAACCAAGTGAACATAACCTCACTGAGGGTTCCTGTTCATCCTCCTTGGCTAGTTCCCAAGCTTCTCCCAGCCTCTTAATGCTAAAATGACTCAGTTCTTGGTTCTTGTCTCTCCTCTATCTACCCTCACTCCCTTGGTGATCTCATGCAGTTTCATGCCATGCTGATGGTCTGTAGAGCAAACAACTCCCAAGTCTATATCCCTACCCTTGATCACTCTCTTGAATTCTAGACTTGTATATCCAACTGCTTGTTTAACACTGGACTTGGAACTATAATAAACATCTCAAATTCAACATGTCCCAAATTGAAAGCACTTAACACACACATTAAGTCACTTACTTATAACCACTATATGAGAATGGTGAGATGATTATTCTCATTTTCTAAAGGACAGTGAAGCACAGAGAGGTGAGATGCTTGTCCAGGGTCATACCTCTAGCGAGTGACAGAGCCAAGAGGGCACCATCATCCTTGAGTTCTCTCTCTCCCTGTCTTCCTCCTCCCTGCACCTCTGCTCCCGCCCCTCAGTCCTCCATATCCAGTCCATCAGCAAAGCCTGCAGACTCCACCTCCTCCATCTCTACTTCCACCGCAGGCCCCTGAGATCCATGCTCTCTCTCGCGTGAGTCACTGCAATAGCTCCTCATTAATCTCCCTGCCTCCTTCCACTTGCCCCCAACTGTCTAGTCTCTACCTCACAACCAGAGCCATCTGATAAAACCAACCTTTAGACCCTCTAATAGCTTCCATTCCACTTAGAACACACTCTTTTAAGTTGAGTCAATATGAACTCTGCTTTCCTGTCCAACTCACAGCCAGGGACCCTCCTCTTCATCCACCAGCCTTCAGCCACGGTTGTCTGCTTTCCAGTCCTTGAACACACCAGGGCTACTACTTCTGTCTCGTAGCTTAGTCCCAGCTGTTGTGACCTAGATCTTACATGGCTGGCTGGCTCATCGTCTGGGACTTATCCTCAATGTCACGTCCACAGAGTGACCCTTCCTTGACCACCCAATATAGAGTAGCCCCTGCCTCCACCCCACCTACCCTCCCTTATACACTGTAGTCAGGATTCTTTAGACGGCCAGTTGGCAATATCCATCAAAACCTAAATGCACATACCTAGCCATTTGACCCAGCAATTCTACTTCTAAGAATTCGTTCTAAATATAAACTTGTACATGTGTGAAATGGTATATGTTACAGGATTATTTATTGCTGTGTTGCCTCTAACAGCAAAATGCTGGCAACACCCTAAATGTCCATCAGTGAGAGCTCCCTAGATAAATGATTACATATAACAACATAAAATAAATGTATTTGGTATCTAACAACCTTATGAGCTAAGTAGTATTATAAGCCCTCTTTGTGAGGAGAAAGCTAAGGAGAGCTTAGGAAACTAACACAAGATGCACAGCTAACAAGTGGTAAAGTGGGGATTCAGACCCCAGGTTCTTAGTCTTTATACTATAATGCTTCCCAGTACATGTTCTCATGGTGAAATACTATGTGGCCATTAAAGGGAATAAGGCATTATAAACATACTGATATGGACTGATCTTTAAGACATGTTACTGAGTGAAAAAACTATAGAACAGTGTTTTAACCTCATGGAGTTTTTACTCCTTATTTTAAAGAGGGCAAATATATATGTTTGCATCCATCTACACAAAGACATGTAAGAAAGAGTAGAACAATATGTAGGAAGCAGTGGCTACTCTAAAAAGGGAAACCAGGTGGCTTAAGGGCAGGGGTGGAAGAAATCTGACATTTCACTGCATACTCTTCTTTGTCTTTTGATTTTGTTGTGTACGCACAGATATATACCCATGGCTTATTCAAAGAACTAAATAATTAAAAACAGATTGCTGAGGTTTTTCCAAAAGAACAAAAGAGCACACCCAAGTACTCTTTCTCATAACACCTGTTGTATTTTCTTTATATATCTACTAATAAATGGCTTATTTGTTAATGTGTGTTTATCTTATGACTTCACTAGGGTCATTATCTAAAATTATTTGTTTTTTCTTTGTGGGGAGGGCAGTGGATATTTACTGTACTAAGTATACAAGCTCACTAGACCCCATTAGAATGTAAGGTCCATGTGGGCAGGGGCTGTGTGTGTACAGTTCAGTTCTACAACCCCAACATTTAGCATAGCACCTCATGTTTAGTAGTCATGAATGAATGAATGAATGAATGAACGAATGAATGAAAATTAGTGCCCAAGAGTCTAGGCCTTAGATGATCAGAGTCAAAACAGTAAGAACCCTTTTACCAAAAATGCACAAAAATTTTCAATGCTTTAGATCAACAGTAATTTTTAGTATGAAAAAACAGGATTTGGGTTCAAAGAACCCAAATTATTAACACCTGGAAGTAAAGATTCTAAATAAGCAATATTCACAATGAAAAGTCCTAGTTCCCATGGGACTTTACTTGGGCTCAGATAAGGTCAGAAAATGCTGATAATGAGCAAAAAGTGGTGAGGTTATAAAGGAAAAAAAAATAATTCAAGGCTTAAAAACTAGGAATGATTTAGTAAAGCTATATAGGAATCTACAAAGCTTCGGTCACTGTTTTGGGAATGTAATTTTGGGTTATAAAAATTATTGTTGATTCAGGCAAGGGAAAACTCCCCCTTTGAGGCTGCATAATGCTAAAGAGAACATCTGCCCTAGAAACAACCTCCATGAGCCCAACAGAGAGGCCTTGTCTGGTCATATCTTCAAATACAAAGAAATGAGCTCAATAACAGACCCAAACCACAAAACCTACCAAAAAATGATGATCCTGAGAATGTTCTTCATTTTCAAACTAATTAGCAAGACAGAGAAGGATGCATCATCTATCAGTGCGTGTGATAGCTAACTTTATATCAACTTGACTAGACCATGGGGTAACCCGATATTTGGCCCAACATTATTCTGGATGTGTCTGTGAGGCTGTTTCTGGATGTGATTAACACTTAAGTTGTAGACCGAGTAGAGCAGATCGCCCTCCCTAATGTGGGTGAGCTTCATCCAAGCAGTTGAAGCCTAACAAGGACAAAAGGCTGACTCTCTCTCCTGAGAAAGGAAGAATTCCTCCTACCTGACTGCTTTAAGCTGGAACATCAGCTTTTTCCTGCCTTTGTACTCAAACTGAAACATAGGCTCTTCTGGTTCTCAGGCCTTTGGACTCAGACTGGAACTAAATCCCTGGCTCCCCTGGGTCTCGAATTTGTTGACTCACCCTACAGATCTTGGGGCTTGTCAACCTCCACATCGTGTGAACCAATTCCTCATAATAAGTATAATACATATATTGGTTCTGTCTCTCTGGAGAAGCCTGGCTAATCCATGCCGCTTCCTCTGTTAGAAACGCTGCCAGAGCGAAACAGCTCTTGTCTGGTACTACCTATCATTAGCAGCCCGAGATAGGAATACAGTGTTTCCCCACACATGACCCCTCCCCATGAGAATGCATGAATGCATTCTCAGCCAGTGGCAAGAGAATACCTGAGAATACCTGATAAGGATGGATATCCCAGAATATTTAAAGAACTGTTACAACTCAACAACAAAAAACCAAACAACCTGATTATAAAAAGGGGCAAAGGACCTGAATGGACATTTCTCCAAAGAAGACATACAAGTAGCTAATAAGCACATGAAAAGAGGTTCAGCATCACTAGTCGTTAGGGATATGCAAGCCAAAACCACCATGGGATATCATCTCATATCCATTAAGATGGCTACTATAAAAAATAGCAAGTGTTGGCGAGGATGTAGACATACTGGAACCCTCATAGACTGCTGGTGGGAATGCAAAATTGGTGCAGCTGCTGTGGAGAACAGTATGGCAAGTCCTCAAAAAATTAAAAATAGGATTACCATATGATCTAGCAATTCCACTTCTGGGTATATACCCAAAAGAACTGAAAGCAGGATCTCAACGAGGTATTTGTACACCCATGTGTATAGCAGCATTATTTACAATAGCCAAAAGGTAGAAGCCATCCAAGTGTCCCTCAGCAAATGAATGGAGAAACACACCTGATACAGATGCATGGTGGAATATTATTCAGCCTCAAAAAGGAAGAACATTCTGACACATGCCACAACATGGCTGAACCTGGGGGATATGGTAAGTGAAATAACCTGTAATGAAAAGACAATATGACTCCACTTCTAGGACGTACCTGGAGTAGTCACATTCCTAGAGAGAGACAGTAGAAGCATAGTTGCCCAGGGCTAAGGGGAGAGAGGAATGGGGAATTTCTCTTTAATGGACGTGCGGTTTCAGTTTTACAAGATGGAAAGAGTTCTGCAGATGGGTGTTGGTGGTGATTGCACAACAGTGGAATGTAGTTAATACCACTGAGCTGTACACTTAAAAGTGGTTAAGTCGGTACATTTTATGCTATATGTATTTTATGATTAAATAAGCTAAAGACTTAGAGATCTCCAAGATACACAAGTAAACTTAAAAATAAAAAGGCTAGGGGCGCCTGGGTGGCTCTGTCAGTTAATCATCCAACTCTTAGTTTTGGCTCAGATCACGATCTTGGGGTCCTGAGATCGAGCCCTGCATTGGGCTCCATGCTCAGCGCAGAGTCTACTTGAGATTCTTTCCCTCTGCTCCTCCCCTGCTCTCTCTCTCCCCCTCTTTGGAATAAAGAAATAAAATCTTAAAAAAAAAAAAAAAGGTCACAGCAAAATGCATATAATACAGGCCCATTATATAAAAACTAATATAAATATATATGCATAAAGGAGACAAATCGTCCTAGCAATTAGCAGTATGGTGAGAAGGGGGAGATAAAGTGGAATAGGAAATGTTCATGTGTCACTCTGTATGTCTCTGTCTTGACTGAATCTGGTACAACAAGCACATATTTGTATTCGCTTCCTAGGACAGCTGTAACAAACTGAGTAGCTTAAATGGCAGATATGTATTCTCTCCCTGTTCTGGAGGCCAGAAGTTTGAAATCAAGGTGCCAGCCGGGCCCCGCTCCCTCTGACTCTGGTGGAATCCTTCCTCGCTTCTTCCTAGCTTCTGGTGGTGGCCGTCACTCCTGGCTTGGTGGCCCTTGGCTCACAGCTGCATCCCTCCAGCCTCTGCCTCCGTGGTCATACGATGCTCCCTGTGTGTCTGTCTTCACTGGGTATTTTCCTCTTCTTGTAAGGACACCGGTCATTGGACTAGGGCCCACCTAATGACCTCATCTCCACTCCATTACATCTGCAAAGACCCTATTTCTAAATAAGGTCACACTCACAGCCACTGGGGAGTGAGGACTTCAACATTTTTGAGGGGACACAATTCGCCCTATAACGATACTCATGTTTAATAACAAGCAGTTACATTTCCTTGAATACTCTACCTATGAGCCCTCAGGGGGTTAAGAAAAGATCCTTTGGAGGCAGTATTACAAGAATGAAGACCCTAGATTCAGATTCACACTACAAAGGTTCAAATCCCAGTCTGCCATTTACAAACCACAGAACTTCGTGTAAGTTCATGAGCTTCTCCCTGCCTCAGTTTCCTTGTGTTTCAAATAGCAGCAACTAGCTCAAAAGGTTGTTATGAGGATTAAATGTGTTACAAAGTGCTTAGCATGTAGTAAGTGCCCAGTCAACGTGAGCAATTGTTACAGCTATCACCACCTTGAGGGTCCCTAAGCCCCCTCCCCTCCCAGACAGCATTCTGGAAGACAGAGTAGCTTCATGTTTACGGTACCTACTCAAAGCCCTTCTCTGTGGTTCCTTGCCCAGTCTCATGCTTGCCTCTCAGGGCACCAGCAGTTTCATTCGATACAGGGTTACGCTAAATATTGTACTAAATATTCTTCATCCACACAGTCATCCCAAACTACCTTCCTGGGTGCGCCCCAGCTGCAGAGTGGCAGGCAAGCTCCCCACGGCTCACGGGGTCCCTGAGCAGCGGCACCTACGCCATCAGGGCAAAACGCCCATCACTTCACGTGCAGCCTGCAGAGGGACGCAGAGTGGCCTCAGACCTCCCACTTTATGTGATCAGTGCCCTAAATTTGGATTTTGATCTTGGCCTCCCTTGCTGCTAAATCTGCATCCAGTTAATCTTACAGGGTTGTGCGGGAGGAGTCACGTTGCCGCGGCAACCCAACAGCTCCCCGGGCAGAAGGAGAGAAGACATGGAATTTCAGGACGGAGACCACCAAAGGATCCAGAAGCTCTTATTTCTGCCTTTGTTTTGCAGAAATGAATCTTGATATGCTAAAATAAACAGACCTCTCTTCTCTTTTTTACAAGTTTCTAGCCATTGACAAAAATAAAAGCCTGCTTCTACAAGCATTCTATTCACATGTCATTTCCTAACAGGATAGAAACTAAAACTCACACTTCATTCAGCAAGTCAGGAAGTCAGCTGATTTCCTTTAAAACTCCCTCTCTGCATGAAACGAGCAATTGTCCAGTCTGGATTTTATACCTAATATTACTTTTTGACCTGCAGTTTACAAATAAACTACCAGAGGGACACAAATAGAACTGGGGCTGTCTCCTGTCCTCGCGGCTTAGAGGAGCCAGAGTGCCGCAGAGAAAGGTGAATGAACCTGCCTTGGTGACCCACAGACCTCGCCTTCCACAGGGATGCCTTGCCCGGCCCACACCGTAGCCGAGCCGCTCACACACGGCAGAGCCGACACCTTCCATCTCCTTGTCTTTGTTTTCCTGCCCACATTCTGGGGGAGCGTCTAAGGAATAGTAAACTAAAAGATGAATCAGTCAAACAAACATACGAACACAAACCAGGCATTAAGACCGTGTATCAGGTATGCAGGTGCGAAATAATCTGAAACGGACCAACGACAGTTCTGCTAAGACTAGCCCAGGCTAGGATCCGCCAGGGAGCAGCCAGAGTGACTGACAGGCTTCCCCTTTGAAAAACTACTCTGGGTTAAACTTAGCACTGACATCTTAGGGCAGCGGTTGAAGTGTTCTCTAAAGGAAACAAAAAAGAACTCCTCAAATCTGATTCTTTTTGCTTTCCCTCCTTTTCGCCTCTTTTTCCAAGATAGTTTTCCTGAGCTCCGGCTAGGACATTAAGAGTTAAGCAGCATTTGTCAAGGGTCAGGGAGTGGGGAGGTAAAAGGTGGTGCCTTAGCTGGGTTATGATTACATAAATTTTCTGAATTTTTAAGGGAACAGCAATTGCTTAGAATCACATAATAAGATTATAGAAATAAACAGACCAGAGAAGTAGGATGTGATCAGGAAAGGCTCTGGGAGCGGGAGTCAGAAGATTCAACTCCTTGGCTTGCCTCTACCTCTTAAACAGCCACATAATCACAGACAAGTTATGTAAACTCCCTGAACCTTGGTACTTTCAACTATGAAACGGGTATAATAATACCTGCCCTGACCTCAATTATTGTGAAAATCAAATGAAGTCATACACATTGGAGGTCTGAGATAAAATATTAAGTCCTGCTTGGTGAATGTATTGCTATTTCTTTTTTAACTTTTTAAAAAAGATTTTATTTATTTATCTGACAGAGAGAGAGAGTGCACAAGCAGGGGGAGCAGCAGAGGGAGAGCGAGAGAAGCAGGCTTCCCGCTGAGCAGGGAGCCCGATGTGGGGCTCCATCCCAGGACCCTGGGATCACGACCTGAGCTGAAGGCAGACGCTTAACCGACTGAGCCACCCGGGCACCCCATATTGCTATTTCTATTAGACTCTAGATTTGTTAGATGTAGGGAATGGCTATTCTCTCGTTTTGTGTATCCTGCAGTCTCCAAGGACTTCCTTGTATCTGGTCGGAAAAACAAATGCAATTGAAAACAAAAATGTGCTAACCAAATATGCATCTAGGTTTTTAGACCAATTTCCCCTAAAGTAGGTTTAAGGGAGCACTGTTGGACTGGGAAAATCAAAGCGGCCGGGCTGTCAGCAAGCCATCAGTACTGCATTCACCGTTCACGAGGTGCAGAACACCCTGAGGCAAAGCCGTCCTTCGTCCTAAATGGCAAAGAGGACTTTGGTCCTAAATGGCACCTCCATAATGATATCACTCACCGTTGTGCAAGAGATAAGAAGTTTTAGTTCATAAAATTCTAGCTGGTAGCATGCCATGTCAATTAGTTTCTTACTCTATGTTCATAGCATTAACACCAAATTAGAACTAATTACCCTCTCAATTGACAATTTAGAGGCCATTAAAATATAGATTAGCATGAAAGAAATACAGTATCCTGTGGGAAGCGAAATTCTGATGGAAAGCAGATAAACTCTAATATCTAACCGTTAGTGTGTTAATGACCCTGTATCAGGTGCTAAAATAGGGTGTTAATTAAAGTAGAGCTACTACCTTTCCTGACCTCTTGAAACCTAGGGTCTAAAAGGACAAGATAACTCACACACACACATGCTCATGCCCACACCTCACAGAGGAGCTGCCATCCGGTCTGACACACAGTCAATTCCAAACCTGGGTCAGGCTCGAGACACAGACTTTGCTACACATGCTTCAGAAACAACTAGAAGCTTTTAAGCTGAAGTCACAGAGATATCAAATTGGAGTAGGATAATTGAAAGGTACGGCGTCTGGAGGGATGAGGCAGGGAAGAAAGTGAGGAGAGCAAGGCAAGCGAGACCAGTAGTCATGAGCTGAACATGCCCAATGAACAAGGCTGCACACAGGAATTCAGAACATTTAATTCAAAAAAAATTATTTTATTACAAAGTTCTATTCCTTAGGTACTTCCTGAGTACTTGATATTTCAAACAGGCAAACCACTGTTTGGGGCCTTTTCTCTGAGAAGACCTGCAAATATGGGAACTAAATTTTTAAAGAGGTGTGTCGGATTTAACCTTTCATTGTATAAACATCACCTGGGGATCAGGAGAATAACACTGTATCAACAAACAAACCCCACCTGGGTTTACCAACAAATCAATACTCCGGGTTCTAGAAGGAAACTTATTCTTGCTATCTTCACTGCTGAACTTGGGGGCAGCTAATTTCAGAATGGCGATGTTTACGTTATGTTCCCTACAACCTCACACCTAGTGTAGAGAAGCCTAATGACAGTGTCGGGAGGCAGCAACCGTGGGAGTAATTACTCAGCAAGGCGGAGCGCTTGCAATCTGGATGCACGCAGCAGCAGGAAAGCCCATTACTCCAATTGCTGAAATTATGCCTCACTCTAGTCAAGTTTACAGAAATATTTATAGAATTAGCAAAACACTATCATTGGCAGTTTCTTTGGGTTGCCTAATCTCCTGAAAGCCTTTGGGGGTGGGGGTGCGGGAGAGCCCCTAGCGAAGGAGGAACAAGGGAAGCCATCCTCCAAAAAATAGCTAAGTGTTAAAAAGAAATGATTGGGCTGTTCGCTGTAGTAGCATATCATTTAGAGAAAGTATGGGAAACCAAACCCATGCCATAATTCATCCTAAAGAACACACAGACTGCCTATTGCTGTCAAATCCAGATATGTGTTCCAAAGACTTCTATTAGCCTACAAAATCCTTACGTTTGAAAAGCACTCTGAAAGGTGGTATTGATTTTCCTGATATATATGTTTTTAATCACTGTGTATCTTTGCTGTATCCTTCATGTTTTAATAATTTATGGTCACTTTCCCCCACCCAAAAAAAAAAAAAATCTCTTTTCTCAGGTTGCCCTTTATATTACAAAATAATTGTGGTGTTCATCAATTGAATTTGGTAATTGAGAATAACTGTATAGTCATATGAATAAAACTATTTGCTTTCTTGGCAATTCTGTCAGTTCTCAAAATCTGTTAAAAGTCACAAGTGACTCAGAGGCAAGACTGAATTTACTTTCTAGGTCTCAACTGTAGGCGTTTTACCAAACCTCAGTGAGCACATCATTTGGGCTCAGTTAAATTGGTTGTTTCTGAAATTCCTGCTAGCATTGAAATAGATGTCAAAGCAGGTGGTCTCCAAAAGGTCTTAGATCAGTAATTCTTGGGCTCCCTAGCTCAGTGAGGGTTTGTATAATAAGAGTCAATGGAAGTGGCTCCAGAAAATAAAGTCATTCCGTAATGTTTGATGTCTTTTTCCTCCCCACATCGCACACTGACATATAAATTATCATGTGATTGGAGAAGAACGATAGAAATTAAATAGGAATAGATGAAATCAAACCAGTTCCTCCTGATACCATCCATTATACTGTGACCTCTCACTAAGGTCTTATGAAAGTGGAAACATCCTTCTTATTTTCTCCCTGGTTAAGTTAGAGAAGGGCCCTGGGCAGCCATCGTCCATTTCCTTCAAGTGTTTCAGGGAGAGTAGAAAGAATGAGAACATTCCAGGTCAAGAGATTCCAAAGGCAGGTATGCAGTAATAACCAGAACCTCCCAGGTGGCTATCTCCAACTATGTTCAGTATATTTCTACATGGATATTTGCCCTTACCTCCAATTCAGCAAGTCCAAATCAAGCTTATCCTCATTCCACCCAAAACCTGTTTTTAAAACCTATTCTAGACACTATCCAGTGACTTGAATGTACATCCTCAGGGCTCTTGTTGCAATGCAGTCTCTGACCCAGTTGTGCTGGGTGGGGCCTGAGACTCTGCATTCGTAACAGCCTCCCAGGTAATGCAACTGCTGCCCATCCACAGAACCCACTGAGAAGCAAAAATCCCAGTACCCAGGCTACATGGCAGACCCAGGAGATCACAGTCCCAGGGGCTGGCACCAGGAATCAGTAATACTTTGAGCTCCAGATAATCCCATGTGCAGCCAAGGTTGAGACCCTCTGGGGCCTAGATGCTTTTCCAGGGCCAGGAGCCTTCCCTCGGCCTGCATCACTACATTACACGCAGGAGCAAACCAGCAAAACCCTGTCTTGCAGAGGCCTGGGCTACTTCCACTTCTTGAAGTTCCTCAATGCCAAGGCAAACTGGGGCATTTCTTAAGTGTTTACATGTGTCAAGCCAAGGCCTTTAACACAAAGTACAACTTCATGGATATGCTCTTTTGAAGATAACACTGCAAGCGTTCATGTGAGGCTCATCATAATCCTCCATCCTGCCTCCCTGGATAGTGCCCCCATTTGTTGCCTGGTTATTTGAGAAAACTGTTCTCTGAGAACTAGATAGTGAGAGTGCAGAAATGGAAGAGAGACATTACAGCTTTCTCAGTACAACGTCAAAATTGATGTGGCAAAATAAACCCTAAATGATTAATTTCTAATCTAAACAAAAACAACATGACCTTCATATAAAGAAAATGCTTTTTTCCTCCTCATTTACAAGCCACATCCTGGTGTCATTGCCACAAAACTCTATCCACTCAAGAAAATTCGTTTTTTAAGTCGATATCACAAAGTTTGCGGGTAGGTAACACATTTTTATACATTAAAAAAAAAAAAATCAATGAAATACTTCCCTTCCTCCAAAGAAAAATTCTTCCATGAAATATTCATTACTTTATTCCTAAATTTCACATATTATCAGCAACACGAAGGAACCCAAACGAATAAAAAAAAATTTTTAAAAGATTAATTCCTTCTCCCCCAAAAACCTGTTCTCCCCTGCTTTGTCGGCATATCAAAAACCAGTCTAGGGGCGCCTGGGTGGCTCAGTCGTTGAGTGTCTGCCTTCGGCTCAGGTCATGATCCCAGAGTCCTGGGATCGAGCCCCGCATCGGGCTCCCTGCTCCGCAGGAGGCCTGCTTCTCCCTCTCCCACTCCCTCTGCTTGTGTTCCTGCTCTAGCTATCTCTCTCTCTGTCAAATAAATAAATAAAATCTTTAAAAAAAAAAAAATTAAAAAAAACAAAAAAAAAAACAGTCTAATTCTCACCTAACGCTTTCAAAATCAGATTTTCCTTTTTTTTTCACTTAGACAATGCATTACAAAGCATCGATATCCTGTACATTTTAGGGGGTAGATTTGTTTTCTTTGGGTACGGGAGACTAGAAAGAAAGGATAGAATCTAGGAGTGCGTATGTACTTCAAAAAGGCGTTCTGAAAATAAGCACAAACGCAACAGTCCTCAGGCATTTTTAACCATGTGGGTCTTGCTTCACGACAGCCTTCTTGGGGTCTCTGTGGTGAGTGCCATCGAGGGAAGGCTATTCTGTGATTGTGCTGTTTGAGTTCAAGAGTTGCTATTTTAAAATCTGAACAGGAAATCTGGGAGTTGCAATGCACGAGACCTTTTCCTAGAGGTCACGCCTTCAAATCAGCTCTCAGATGTCAGCAATTCCTTTCTCCTTTTGTCACCTGATCTGGTGTGAAACTTCAGTTGCATGGAAGGAAAAAAGGAATGGAGCAATGCTTTCTTTTCTTAGGTGCCATTTAAAATTATACTTAAGTTTGCTGAGGAAAACACCCCAGCTGTAGCACGTACTCCTTAGGATTTCTTTCCTACCTGATTTAATTCCAGTTTCAAGAAAAAAACCTCAGACCTGAAAATAGTCAAAAAACATTCCACCTTATAGCGAGAGAAGGTGTTTCTAAACTAGCAAGGTAGGACCAACGCCGTAAAAATCTGCACCGTTTATCACCAGTTGCCTCACGATGGGATCCTCGAAGTAGACCACAGCCACGTGAAGGGGAGGTAAGGGCCCTCCTATTCACCTGGCATTTTGGGTGGGCCTTAACAGCACCGAATTAGGGATCAAACTGACCTAGTTTTTTTTTCCAAATTGACCTAGTTTTAATGATAATAGTGATGATGATGGTGATGATAGCTGAGACTTACCCAGTGCTTGTTTTTGTTGCAGGCCCCGTTATGGGCAGTTTCCATTGGCTAATTCTTTCAATGTTCCCAACAACCTTCTGGGGTGGGCAGTGATATTAGGCCCCTTTGCAGATGAGTTTTGGCTCTACAGCTGCTAACTGTGAGACCTAAGGCAAGTTAACCTCCCAAGCCCTTCATTTCAACATCTGAAAAATGAGAATTATGATGTTGCCAACCTCACGGGACAATGTATGTAAGGCTCTCTACACAGGTCTGGCATATATGTAGTGCCCACCAAAAGGGAGCTGTCAGGGTTAGTGGGATGCCTGGTGTTAAGAGATGACCGCAGCGTCTTATGACTAAGCACCACCTCACATCACAGCTGAGGCTGAATTAGGGACATGGCAGCAGCGTTAATGTGGCTACACTTAAGGTCATCCAGAAGACAGAAGTTCTCCTGAGAGCAATGAAAACAGAGAAGCATCTCCCAAGTCCAAAGGAAGACACGTTTTTTTAAAATTAATTGACTTGCCTGCTTTTGTTTTTGTCTTCCAGCTAAAACAAAAAAGGTTATCCCTAGCCACAAGCATGATCCCCTTTCTGATTTCTTAATGTGTTCTATATTAAATTTGTTCTAGTCATTTCTCCAATATATGCTACATAGGGAAAGAACACCTGCTTTGTAAAATGCACTGAGTGTTAAGATATGTCTTATAGACATAGCTAGAAAAGAAAAATGTAAATGAGAAGCCAGGAGCTCAAGATTACCCCTCCTGCCCCAAGGGATTAAAGGATTTTAAATATAATTTAGAATACTGTGGGAAGAAAGTTAACATTTTCAGTCTTGATAACAACTATATCTGAATACCAGAAACGGATCTTGGCTAACTAACACTTGACTTGAAATAATTATCTATTAATTATATCAGTAAGTAGATTATCATTCCTAGAAATTTTCCCATTTATAATTCATTCTATTTTAAGTCATTGTTAAGAATATATTTGATAGCGGTTGTATTCATGTCGGAAATGATTCTACAAATCTACCCTCAAAACATATTTAAGTGACATATTGGTCAATAAAGGCGCTCTTTCTCATCTTTCTAATGAAAACTATATACTTTTATTCAAGACATGACTTTTTTGTATGATGCTAGCCCTCCTCTATGGTTAGCCTTAGGAAAAAAGTACATTGCTTCATAGAGATCCAATAAATTGTGAAGTAAAACATTTTTCTTTTCTGCCCAAGACATCTTTGAGTAAGTAATTTTCCAAAGGACAAGTGTTATCTTAAAAATAAAACAAACAAAAGAAAAGAGGGGAAAAAAGGGAAAGGAACGCATCTTGTCGGTGACTGGCCCACTTCTCTTGCGTGCCAGGCAAGATTAGCAGTCCCAAGGAATCTTCCTTAGTAAACATAACCAGCTTTTTCCAAACTGGAGAAAAGACCTACACCCAGAAGGATCTATTAAATCAAACCAACATTTAAAAATACATCTTAAAACGTATTTATTAAAACGTCTTAAAATGTCTATTCTAACCCAGGCTTAAATTCTCTTGTTCATTTTCAAGTTTGAAAGGAGGTAAGTTTGATAAATGCTTGAGTGGAGGGAGGTAGTTTGGCTAACCCTGTGATTTCTTAAAGTCAAAAGCCTTATTTGATATTTCCTTTGTGATCAATCCTTGGTAGATACTGTTTAAAATCTCAAAACTGAGAAGTTAGTACCTCTTGGTTTTAAAGCAGTAGTGTGTTGGTAAATATATTATTAATAACTGGTTCTTGGGGAGTGGAGAGGAGGACTTCCAGTGTGCCAATTTCCTTGGTGTAAAGACTCCCAACATGGCTGATTTCAGACTACCATGGTTGACGTCTTTGAAAGTCTAACTGGAAAGAGCTGTGCACCGTCAGCTCCTGGGCGCTGGTGTGAATTGTCTCCAGCACACAGGTGCAAATAAGGCACATGAGCAACACCGTAGAGCTCTAGGCCAGTTGTAATCTGAGTTACACCAGAAGCCACCTCATCTAAGTTGAAAGCATTTAATTTTGTATTCTTACCATGTTTGTCACCAAAAGACTAATAATGTTTGGGTACAATAAACTGAACCGCTGGGAAAAAAAACAAAAAAACAGGCTAACGAATGGAATGGCTCCTTAAGGAACACATCCTCTCATACTGCATCTCCAAAAAGTCAGGGCCAGGCCTAAAAGACATCATCCATCTCGATGTCAGGGAGGCTCTGAGTCATTCCCATGCAATACAGTCCTCAATGAACTTGTGAAAACACAGTTTACATTGTGGTTAAGTCAGGTACCCAACTTTCAAGAAACTCACAAGCCAGGCACATTGATGTGTTGCAGAGGAAAGAGTCTCCCTGGGAATACTTGTTGAACGGTGCTCCAAGTCCAGTTTAAAGTTGTCATTAGTAGGGCCTCACTATTAATTCTGTAGAATGATGTGTGACTAGTGGTAGTCGGAACTCTCATGGAAAAGGAGGTTGGATGACTTCTTGAAATTAATTGTGAAATCTAATGACTCATCAGAATGACTGCATCAGTACATGGAATACCAGACATTAGTTCATTTCCTCAACTTCACAGAAGACAAAAATGTGAAGCCACTAGGGAACAGGCTAAACTAAAGTATCTTCCTACAGCACTTTCCTCTGAATTGTCAGGTTCTTCCTCACATGATTTTAAAAACCAGCCTGAACTCATGTCTTTCAGTGAAGAAAATGGTTTATTGCTTGCAATGAAATTACTGACATAGAAATTTATATTTGCATGTCCGTGTAATATAACTTATTGACCATTTACATACGTGAATGCACAGTTGTACTTATTGTTTGTTGAAATAGCCTATTGTGTTTGGGGAGCCACAATTTTTTCATGTACAGTTGGGAAAGAAATACCATATATAACCTACAGAATCTATTACCTCAAGAAGATGAATGATCCTTTCATCTTCTCTCCTTTATTGTCATAGAATCACAAAGAAGAGTACCATATCTAAACACCTCCACATTTATTAAATATTTAATTTTGGTACCTTTAAAAATCCTTTGGTTTATAATATATATTTAAAATTCATCAGAGTCTTGAATAAATTGTTTGACACATAAGTGAAAGAAGGATAAATTTTACTCAAATGTAAATTGACTAGAAACAAATTCCAGTTCTGGTTTCAGTGTTCACTAGCTCACACTCAAAATTCTCCTTTTGCGGGGCGCCTGGGTGGCTCAGTTGGTTAAGCGACTGCCTTCGACTCAGGTCATGATCCTGGAGTCCCGGGATCGAGTCCCGCATCGGGCTCCCTGCTCGGCAGGGAGTCGGCTTCTCCCTCTGACCCTCCTCCCTCTCATGCTCTCTGTCTCTCATTCTCTCTGTCTCAAATAAATAAATAAAATCTTTAAAAAAAAAATTCTCCTTTTGCAATTAAAAGATATTATTTTTCTATTGCTACCTTATAAAAAGAAATTTCACATACTTTTGAAAATTCAGTGCTCTTGAAACTGTGCATTGTTATGTTGGGAAAAAATACACAACTATAAGATTGGTGACAAGATAGGCATTAAAAGGTCCTGAATTTGTCAAAGCAAAATAATTACATCAATTTAGCAAAAAGAAATCAATAATAGTACATTTAATTCTACAAAAGCTTAGCTTAACCAAAGGAATTCACAATAGTCAAGTCTTCATATTATTAAATTCTGGAACGAGCCAATAAATGGCCTCAAGCAGGAGGGAGCCTTCCCACGTTCATACCCTATGCTTTAAGGGCTATTGACACAATCACCAAGACATACACAACTGCATACAATGACACGAAACCGTAACGGGCAGAATAGGCTTCTAATGGAATAAGAATGATGTATTAGTATGTGATCTTTCTGTTCATGAAAGACTTAAGAAGTTCTAAAGAATCAAAAGGAAAAATAGGCATTGTCACATAATTCAAGGGAGAGTTACGGAAAGATTTTTTTCCCCCGGAATATAAGAAAGTATGGTGTAACTGAATAGTTTTAAAGAGAACAACAAAGACAGATATTAAATGTGCATGACCAGAGAGAACAAGGCAATTTACAATCTTTCCTATGGGAAGCTTTATACTTTCATTCTCTATATGGGATATGCTTAAATCGAGGCAGCTATCTGCCTTTAGTTATCTTCTCCAGAAATAGTGTGTAGTTTTATACAGAGTCACACGGGACACACCACAGATTGTACAGCCACTTATAAATACAAGTAAAATTTACTTAAAAGACGATGGAGTACAATGAAATTTTATTTTTATATAGGCAATCTCTGCTAAGAATTTTTCCCCCATTCACTTCTATTATACAATTAAATCTGCCTTCTGAGGGAGCGGGGTGGGGGGCTCTCTCTACATGATAAAATAATGAAGTAAAGTTATTTACTTTGGAGGAAATACTATTTAAAATAATATACTTTAAAACTATCGCTTTCAGGTAAAATATTCTGACTTCTTAGTGATACCATATTACGATTTCAAATAAGTCACAAAATAAAAATGATAAACATTTAAAAAGAATGCCCAACTATAGAATGCTCTGTATTTCAAAAGCTCATTTACATACAGGTTGTATGGAGCTCAAAACACCTTTTTCATGAAACAATGCCGTAAGAGGTGATTGGGAATTTAGGTCAACCCACAAGTATCTACGTAGCCCACAATAATCCTCCAATGTAGTGCTTACAATATCCAGTCCTGGGGTGTCCGGGTGGCTCAGTTGGTTAAGCGACTGCCTTTGGCTCAGGTCATGATCCTGGAGTCCCAGGATCGAGTCCCGCATCGGGCTCCCCGCTCGGCAGGGAGTCTGCTTCTGCCTCTGACCCTCCCCGCCTCTCCTCTCATTCTCTCTCTCTCAGATAAATAAATAAAATCTTTAAAAAAAAAACAAAACAATATCCAGTCCTGAAAAACCACCTGTAGCCATATTGCTACATGAAATCATTCAGAGCTCCAACTTGAGGAGTCAAAGACATCCCCTGTGCTTTGAGCACGCATTTCTCAAGGACCAAGAGACTGGTTCATGTACACCTGGGCAGAGGTTTTGTATTGTTAGGACGAGGAATAGAACGGAGTGTCATTACTACTAATCATATAACCCCAGGTACTTCCTGAACTGCAAGGAAGTAATGACACCCACTTTAGTTACTTCAAGGTTTGTTGTAATCATTACATGAGATGGAAGACAAATAAATTACATTATAAACTCTAAAGGTGCCTCCCACCTCCCTAGGCTGGTAAGTCTTTATTTGACAGATGACCCAGAAGCACTGGGGAGGTTGGGTGACTTATCCAAGGTCATAGGGTGAGCTCATGAGGAGCTGAGAGAAGCCAGGGCCCTTGACTTCTGGTCCATCTCCCTCTGTACTAGATGTGCACTGTCTCATAGGCTCTTCCAATAGTTAATCTTTATCGAACACATACTGGGCAGAGTATCAAAGAAAGGTGACAGTAATAATGGTGCATTTTGCAATGACTGAGCTGAACTCAAGAAAACCAAGTCCCAGCCCTGGTCTCACCTCTGAATCTAGGACTTTATCTGATGATCACACAGCCACTTTCCATTTTATAAGTTCTATCTCTTTAATTGGAAGAAATAATGTGGCTTCTCCAGTCTTCCTCTTAGGAGGCTGATACTTTGGCTTTTATTTTAACAGATAAATAACTGGAGAATCAATGAAATTTTGTTGTAAAGCTGTTTCCCTCAGGCAGAAAAGGCAAAACTGCTTGCTGTTATTAAAGTATTATTGGCAACTTGAAACATTTTATGAAAAAAGAATACATAGCAACTAAGTGTTTCCCACATATTTTTACAAGATTTACGTCAGGCTTTACAGTTATTGGTGTGTAAGGGGAAGAAAGAAGAAGGAAATGTAGCAACTGCTAGCAGGGAAGACAGGAGAGACCCAGACCAAGTACTTTGTAAAAGTCACTTTCATTATCAATTTCTGACTTTAACACTGTACATTTGTGGACCATACATTTGTGTCATTAAACAACCCAATTCTTGCATTATAAACAAATGCTTACTTTAATGCTGTGGTTCTCTACCTTTTTAGTCTTAAAATCCACTTCTACTTTTAAGAATTATTGAGAACCCCCAAAAACTTTTGTTTGTGTGGATTATACCTATCCAGATAAACTGTATTACAAATTAAAACAAAGAAACTTTAAAAATATTTATTAATTTATTTTAAAATAACAATAAACCCGTCATATGTTAACATAAATAACATATTTTATGAAAAATAACTATTTTACAGGAAAAAAACTAGTAAGAGCCAGTTTTCACATATTTGCAAATCTCTTTAATGTCTGCCTTGATTTGAAGTCAGCTAGATTTTCATATCTCCCTCTGCAGTCAATCTTTTGTGATATGCTCTTTCAGTTAAAGTATATGAAGAAGAAAAAAAAAAGTATACGAAGAAAATCTAGCCTCACAGAAATGTAGCTGGAAAAGGAAGGAGTATTTTTTTTTTTTTTAAGATTTTATTTATTTGCGAGAGAGAGAATGAGAGACAGAGAGCATGAGAGGGAGGAGTGTCAGAGGGAGAAGCAGACTCCCCACTGAGCAGGGAGCCCGATGCGGGACTCGATCCCGGGACTCCAGGATCATGACCTGAGCTGAAGGCAGTCGCTTAACCAACTGAGCCACCCAGGCGCCCATGAAGGAGTATTTTAATAGCCCTTTTTGGATTCTTCTTTGATATACACTAAAACTCGACAACTGGTTGTTTCTTAAAGGTTACCTGTGGCATGGAAGCTGAATCCTTATTGATGAACGTGTACTCTGTACAGTCATGGGATAATGTGAGCAAAAAAAGGCAAGCAATGTCTTAGTAGTATTGTGAAAACAGTTTTGACCTTGTAGATTCTCTGAAAGGGCCTAAGGGACCTTTGGGTTCCCCAGACCACACTTTGAGAACCACCAGTTTAACTTACTTTTTTCTTTTTCTTTTTTTTTTAAGTAGGCTCCACACTGGACAGGGCCCAAACCCACGACTCTGAGATCAAGACCTGAGCTGAGATCAAGAGTCAGACGCCCAACCAACTGAGCCACCCACATGCCCCAAGAACCTTCACTTTAAAGATACAAATTGCTTACGACATATAATTGGTAGAATAAAGGAGATACTATGTGAAACTCAAGAAACAAGGTTAAAAAAAGTTACAAAGGAATGGAAGAAAGGTCACATGCAAACAAATCATTCATCCCATGGTCCACTTTCATTTGGATGGGAACCGGAAATCAGGCACTGTAAGAAAGAAGCACAGAGAAATGTCCCAGCTGGAGCCCGGCAACGGTTGGTGTGCCGTAATGGGACAAGTATCTCCGAGAGGGTGACTTTTCTACAATATGTTTGGGTACATTGTAAAGACATTCTTTGCACCATGACTGTTTACAACCAGCCCTAACCCTTTAAACCAGCCTGGCATGCACACACCATGAACCTACCTACCAACAGAGGCAAATCAAGAACACCCAGTTCTGGTCAAAGCAATGCCTGCTACCTGCTTCATTTCATCCCTGCCTGCTCCCATCTCCCTCTAATCAACATCCAGCTCTTGACCCAGGCCTTCTGCTCCTATATGTATCCTGTTCTTGTTGTCAAGTGTATTTGCTTCCCTCGGCTTTTCCTCTTTATGAGGCTTGTGGTTTTTTCTGCTACTGACTGACTGCCTCAGGCAGCCCCCTGCTCCACCCTCTGCTCTCCAGCTCAGGTCCTGACTCCCAGAGGTAGATGAGGCTGGGGGCAGCAACCTCGAATGCGCCATCCTAGAAAACTGATGTTTTTCAGTCTTCCTGTACAAATTTTTCTTTTTGTCTGTTTCTTAATGTAGCACGACAGAGAACATGGAAATAAGTCATTTTCATGCTATTAGCACATTTAGGAAACAGGCTTCTACGATAATTAAACCAATGAAGATGACCCTAGACTGAAGAAACAGCAATTAGAGTTGACTGAATAGGCATTAGGGGAAATGAAGACATTCACATTCAAAGAAAGACAAGATTTTAAGAAGAGGTAAAATTAATAATAGCCCAAACTCTACTGAGCAGGAAAGAGCTTCTGATGACTCAAAGAAGGATTGGAGACATGCAGATTAGTTCACCATATTCAAAAATACAAATACAAAATGAATGGTATCCTATCACATGAATGGTGAATACAAAAATGATGGTATCCTATCACAAAAATATGGACATTGAGGGATAGAATAAAAGAAATGAAAAAAAATTAGAAGAAACTGGCTAACTATATGTAACCCAAATCAAAATGGAAAGGATTTTCTTTGAATAAAAATTTTTTTGCTGGGTAAATTTTCAGTTATTATTTTCCAAAGATAAACAACTTTTAAAGTAATAATTCAAATCCTGTGCTATTCAGAGATGCAATTTGGAAACCAAAGGAAACTCCACTCCAGTGGTACAAGGTACCCACTACTACCCACCCCGCTCACCTCAGCAAAAGGGTCTGCACATTGGAGGTCAAACGAGGGTCCGATCCGAGGGCTTCTATCCACAGATTGAGTACATCTGTCTAAACTAATAATTAGCTTGACAACAGTTATTGCTGGTTTATTTCCCATCAAACCCAGTGTGTTACCTGAATCTGTGTATCATGTTCTTGTAACCTCACAGGCAACCAGAGGCCAAAACCAGAGGGGAAAAGGCTATTCCCTAGGCTATGACTTCTATGTAAAGGTTGATCGAGTGGTTTGCTGGGACCTGGGGCTACCCAGGGAATTTCTGCCCACTCTGGAAGGCAACTTGTGTTCTGAGCATTGCGCAATTGCCAAGCATAAGGGAAACCTCGAAGGTCACCAATGGGGCAAACAAGGAATATGCTCATTATTGTTGATGCTGTTACGATTAATAAATAGGGCTTTGTGGATGAAAAGGGGAGTGAGCTATGGCATTATTAACATTCACTCTTCTTCATTGATCCTTCTTTGAATCTTTTAGGTTTTTTTCCCTTTAAGACCCATATGCCCAGCCAAGATTCAAAGGCTCCCTTTTATGAATTAAAGTACTATATTTCTATGCATAATCACAATTAATATGACCTTTAATGCATAAATTAAATGTGCTATAAATTCTAATTATCATCATGCTGGTTTTTGATCATTTTTATTAGACGAACCCTTAGAAAAAAGACATACCTATCATGAACACTAACAGTTTCCTATTTTAATTCTACAAATTTGGGCCTATCTGCTGGCTGGGGGTGGGGGGGGGAACAAACTCTCTCTTTTTCCAACTGACTACAAGTGCTTTCCATAGCTTATTTTTTCCACACTCACCTCTAAAAAATGCACTGGAGCTGAGCTATTCTAAGATTGTATCAGAGTCAAAGAATTATCACTATCAATTATTTCACAGGACAATTGAACTGTCTGATTTTTTAAGAAATCAGAATGGACTTTTATAGTAATAAGGCTTTATCAACAGTTACTGCATGCTCCATGCAACTTGGCTCAAAAAAAAAAAAAAAAATCGAAGCTTCAGCAATTAACTTTATCACAAAAAACATTTAGCTGTAAGCAATATCCAGCTGTAGAGGCACAGAGATGAGAGAAATGTGCTAAGAAATAAATACTTTTCAGACGCCGAGTCGAGAGAATAGTAAGAGCTAGTGTCCTCTCATTGCAGTGCCAGGCCGAGCTAGCTGGTAAGTTCTCCGGTGAAGAAAATGCTTTTCTGGGAGGACTATAATGGGTACTCTGTGAGCTCTGGGGCCTGAGCTTGCTTTTCTATAGATGACTTTGTTCCTTCTTTACATTGTGAAGTTCAGTTTATATTTTTGTAGAAATACATTCTTGTCATTTCAAATGTAGATGCCGATACGGCCCCATTTCAGTTTCATCCCGGCTCGTTTGGAAGAGAAAATGCTGCAGAAACTCTTTGTTTCCCTCTGAAACTTTTATTAACTATTCCGACCAAAATGAAAGTGATCTAGTTCTGGAAGGGACAGGTCATGTTGACAGTTAAAAACAAAAACCAGGCTGCAGAAAGATCAAAAGACAGAGATTCACTAGCTGGCTGAAAGTTAGAAACACAGCATCCACAGAGTTACCTCCAACTTAATAAGCAGCAGTGCCAATAAAAGGAGATTTTCAAGGTCATAATGGGTTCCCATTCTTCAGAGCAAATAAATGCCTTACTGGGAAAAGAAAACCACAAAGACATGGCAATTTTACTTCTATTTCCAAGATTAAATCATGCCTTCGATGCTGCAGGCAAGTTTAAACACTCCAACAAAGTTTTCTGAATGATTCTGCTAACTTCTGCTATCAGGCTAACACACGAGAGACTTAACGAACTTCACTTTCTTTGACAGTCAAGAAGAGTCCATTCTGAATAATCACGTGGCAGAGAGAAGAAGTGCAGTGTGGCCAAGAGGTATCTGTACTGATGTACTAGTCAGCTACCGCTATTTCTTTCAAACTGGTGTCCTATTAAATTCACCTTCCCCTCAAAATGCATAAATTAGCCCTCAGAAAAGCATTCAGATGCCAAAAAGGACATTATTCTCCAGATGAACCATCAGGAGCAGACACAGCCTACCCTTCGGTGACCATCTTGGAATGGCTTTAGTTTCCTGTTGGCTGCCATGACAAATCACCATAAACTTAGTGGCCTGAAACAACACATGTTTACTACCTCATAGTTCTGGAGACCAGAAGTCCAAAATGGGTGTCTCTAGGCTAAAATCAGGATGTCTGCAGGACTGTGTTCCTCCTGGAGGCTTTAGAGAAGAATCCCATTCCTTGCTTTTCCTAGCTTCTAGAGGCTGCCTGCATTCCACTGGCCAGTCCATGCCTCACCCCTACCTCCCCACCAGGCAAGAAGTAATGGTTACACAACCTAGGGGGGAATTTCCCTCTAAAGTAGACTCGGGTCCTTTCTCTTTTCGCACCAAAGAGAGTGTTGGCAAATATATAAAGACGTGCTGACCACCCAATACACCTTCAGCAGCTCTTCAGCCACCAAACGAAAGAACTAAGGAGGGAGGGGGCGTATAAAAACATGGTGCCAGGCAGCACGCAGCATGCTGAATTAAGAACCGTCTGAGTCACTCAATCTCTCTGGACTTTGAAAGCTAAACCTTTAAAACAGACATTATGAGAAGACATTTCACAGAAAACCTCAAAGAAATGTGCTGAATGAATGCTGACAGTCTAGTGATGATCTCCAGAGCACGGAGACCAAACAAGGCCTGTGTCCTTCATCTTTCCTAGGTTACTGTGCCTGCCTCAGGGAGGCAGCCTCACACCCCGCCTGACTGTGCAGGGGGCACGCTCCCTCCCCGGGCTCAGCGCTGCCTCCCACGAGGGGATGTGTGAGAAGCAGGCACATGCCACAGATTAGGCAGCACCAAGCAACATTTTGCAAACAGCTTGTAAACATGGACGTCATACGAATCTGTAATGGCCAATCAGGATGGCAAGGTGCTCTCTAATCTTGAGCTCACTCTGTTGGAAACCACATGAAGCAAGCCCATGGCATGGAAGCAGCATTGCAAAAGTGTGCATGAACACACACACACACACACAGGCATGCACGCGTGCACCCTCTCAGATTAAGGCAAATAAAGGTCTGATCTCTTCCTTACAGTGGAAAGTACATGCTTCATATTTTCTAAAAGGTGGGATGATCCTTAAACTTATTTTTACAACTTCTTCACCCTCCTAGTAGTTAGAACCAGTCCTTAGGTAAAAACGGGCACCTAATAAATACCTCCAGAAATGAGTTCATTATTGTTTTATTCTAAGTTAAGGATAACTTGCTCTTACCTAACAAGGATGTTGTAAAGACATGGATTTCTTTTAAGGTCTGTGTATGTAACGTTAGTTACAGTGCAAAGTGTTAATTCTGTAAAATAGTTTTTTAAAGTTATGTATACATGTCTGCTTGATCCCTAATCTATTTTAAGAAAATATAGTTTATTCACAAATGTTTATGAAAACATTAATTATAATAGCCAATACCAAACAATGGAGCAATGTAGAAATTATTATAATCATTAAAATTATATTTATAAAGATATTATGTTGCTAATACTCATATCATCATTATATTATCATTTTAAGTATAAAAGGATGCAAAATTGTTTATAAAGCATGATAATGATCACAATGGTATTAAAGCAGTGCAGAAGAAAACAGAACAAAATATTAATAGCAATTATGTTTGGATAGTGGGATAAAGTTTTTTCCTGTTTTATTTCTATATATTTTCTAACTGCTCTGTAACAAACACTGTTGCTTTTGCAATAAGAATGAACTATTTTCTAAAATATCTGACTACTCTCAGACTTAGAGAAATGCTCCACACTGACTCTTCACTTATTAGCTAGACTTTCCTAAGCATGCTTTATATGATGTGCATTGGACCAAGTACTTTACAGTCATTATTTCTTTTTTTTTAAGGATTTTTTTTTTTTAATTTGACAGAGAGAGAGATAGCAAGAGAGGGAACACAAACAGGGGGAGCAAGAGAGGGAGAATCAGGCTTCCTGCTAAGCAGGGAGCCCGATGCAGGTCTCAATCCCAGGATTCCGGGATCACGACCTGAGCCGAAGGCAGATGCTTAACCGACTAAGCCACCCAGGTGCCCCTACAGTCATTACTTCTTAATCCTAAACACCACTCTAAGAGGACAGCAGTGTCAGTATCCCTGTTTTACAGATGAGGAAACTGAGGCACACAGAGGTTAAGGTAGCTTGGTCAAGGTCACAGAGCTACTAAGTGGCTGGGTGTGCCATGAACCCAAATGGCCTGCCCCGGTGCTCATCCTCTTAACCACTATGCAATGTTCTCTCTATGAGACTCAAGCAGAGACAGTGACTAATACAACCCTGGCAGGTGCCTTAGCTTCTCTGGGCCTCAGTTTCCTCATTTATAATAGGTCCTTATCAATGCAGTTGCTATGAGACACTTAACATAATGGAAGCACTCAATGTCAGCTCTGGTCATTCCTAAAAAAGAACCAGTGCCTTTGGCCATGAGCCCAGACCTCCAGCAGGATGGGCACTCCACAGGGCCTCTTGAGAACTGTCGTACTAGCCCTCGGCATCACTGGGAAGTTTCCCTGCCCATTTCTAAATGATGCAATGTAATGGCTAATCAATGTCCTTCACTCTCTCTTTTTCAAAACTCTGATTTTTACCAAAGCATGTAGTTACTTAATGTATGCATCCAATCTTGGCTCCTTGGAACTGCAGGTGACAATAAAAAATCCACATCAGAAATGAAAGGGTAGAACTTTAATGCCCCTCTCACACACCTAGAAAATAATGACACCTTCAGTGGATTTAATGTCGACGATTTAAAGACAGTTTCCATTAGCTATGCTTTCTCCCGGGCCTGGATGGATTGTCAGCCTACAGGCCCCTCGCCTTCTCTACAGCAGAAGCTCAAGCTGATGGATACTCATCCTGTACTCAGGGAAGCTACCACTGCTGTAATTGCCGAGTGAACAGGAAAATTAAAGTCATGAATGATGCTATTATTTTTAAGCAGGATAATCAGCTTGTTAAAGATCAGCTTCTAAGAGGAAGAATTTAACTGCGTTCAAGTTCAGTATCAGACAGATTGGAAATATGAGAAAAGTTTGCATATGAGATAAAACTGGCTGAGCTTCTCTTGCTTGGTATCCACCAATACGAGTGCTCACAAATAAAACATCACGGTGCACATTAAAGAAGTCTAGAAATGCACATTAACAGAGACTGCTTTAAAGACACTGGGTAATGTTCTCCTTCTTAGTCTGGGTGGTAGGCACAGAGGCATTCATCTTATCAATCTTTAGTGGTACATAAATGTGATACACTCTTGTATGTGTGATAGATTTCACAGTTTAAGAAAAGATCAGAAGTGCAATGGGAATTCCAACTTTAAAGTGCATATTAGATAGAACATAAATTTAAGGAGGGAGCCCTTTTTCTCTTCATTTAGGATTTATAAACAACGTTTATAAGAGTTCATTAAATTTCAGACTACAAAAGACTGAAGATCATCCCATCTAATGGGTTTCCAACAATGTCCCAGAAATAAAATTCCATCTTGCATGGACATTCCATCAACTCCTTATTCAGAGCTGGGAGTTTTCTTACACTGAAGCTCATTTTGTGTTTCAGAAAAGTGGCCCTAAGTCTCTCTGTATCTGACATCACCCCCGGTACCTTCTTTCTCGATTCAAGAGCTTCCTTTCTCATCACCTGAATTCCTTCAATAAAGATACAGATTTAATTTGTCTTCATTAAATTCAGCGAGAAACTTACAGTGTGCCTTACAGAGACCTATTCTATTTAAAAGGCAATATGAAAATCCACCATTCTTGTTGGAATGGTTACTAAGCGGGGAGAAATCAGTACCTTGAAACACCAAAAACTGGGCCAGCCAGGCAAGGAGCAAACAACTAATCATGCCTTAAACAGGTATGGTCAACAAGGGCAGGCCAAGGGAATGAAGCATTCAAATAGGTAATAGTGTGTGGGGGCAGAGGACATATGGGACATCTTTATACTTTCCCCTCAATTTTCCTGGGAAGCTTAGACTACTCTAAAAAAATTCTCTTAATAAAAAGATATAAAAAAACTTAAAGAGATAAAACCAAAAAAATTCTTTAAAATAAACTAATGGAGGTAGCAAAGTTCTCCCTTTTGAGAAAATGTCTTCTAGGGGATGGGGAATGTATCAAACTGTAAAAGAGCCCTAAGTGTCCCTGGGAGTGACTGATACACACACACACACACACACACACACACACACACACACACCCGTCCTTAAAGATCTAACTGACTCATAGAATTCCTGAAAACAGGACTCACTTGCTCAGTCATATGGTTGGCTATAAGCCAAAGACCTGTATAACCATTTAAAGAATCAATTTCACAGGCTAATGGGCATGATGGGAGCCAGAGGTATGCACACGAGACTCCATGTGAGAGAGATAGAGCTTTGTAAACGTTAGCACTGATCAGTGTCTCCTAGCTGGAAGGAAGACGTAGCTGTCGTTAAACCACCTGAGTACATTCATGCAGAGCTAAAAACTCCTATTCATACAACTGCCTAAACTATACCTAGTCTACAGTGTTTTCAGGTTTAATTATCTTTGAAAAGCCAATAAAACGTAAGATATAAGCAAAACAATGACATTTTCAGGTAGTAATGGCGCTGCAACCAGTTTTATTTAGTCTTAAATAAATCACAAAATTTCTCCACCAACTATGTCTCGGCAATTGGGAACCAACCATGGTCCTAACAGATGCTACAAGTTAAAGGAAAGCCCGAAAGTCTTAGATGGTGTATAAGATAAGCCAGCCTGGCCTCTCCCTCCCACAGCCCCAGCCAAGGTCATGCTTGTCACATGGCCCTGCCCACCCCCTCATCCAGGATGATGACATTGGAGTGGGCACCCGAGTAAAGGGAACAACTCTATAAATAGCCAGGGACCTATACCAAGTTCTTCAAACCCTCATGTGCAAACATCACCAGAGTTCTTGTTAAAATGCCAATTCAGATTTGGGGTGGGGCCTGAGAGTCTGCATTGCTACAAGATTGCAGGGGATGTCCCTGCTGCAGGTCCCCAGTCTGCACTTGCAGTAATAAGGACCTAAACATTTAGCCTGACAAACACAATGAAGGGAAAGAGAAAGCGAGAACGTAGCTATCTTGAGTCCCAAAAAAGCCTCCCAATTCTAGCTCCCCTGAGGTTGGGAAGGTTCCTGACCATGGAAGTCTCGCATCACTCTCCCGAGAACATATTCACGTACTTGCACTAAACCCCCGTTTCCTTAAGCTAGCTCATGATGGTTTCTGTTCCATGCAACCAGAAGAGGCTTGACTAGAACAGACACAAAGGGAAGTATCTTCATTCCCAAAAGCCATTGTCTGTGCCAGTCTTTTTGTTTTTAAAAGGGCAGGCTTCTAGCAATAGGTAAATACGTTATTTTGGTTTAAAAAAATGCAGCAGCACATGGATGTGCTTCCTCTTTGAACAGCGACTTCTCACTTAACCCTAAAGGAATGGTCCAGCCCTGGAAAGATGTTCCAAGTAAAGAGGGTACTGATTCCGTGGTGACCTAATCTATGGCCAACTGTGCCACCCACCCGCTACATCGCAAGCCCTCCCCGGGCCCAGCTGAGATTCAGCGAGAGAAGAGAGGAAGTCTGTGGTACGACCTGGATCTCAGGATCCTGCTGTCTCTGTTTTGCTTTTCCCTTTGTTTCTACATGGTTTTTGCTTGATGTTCTCCCCACCATTACTGCCAGATGTCTTTTGAGTTTTCTTCTTTACCCAATAACCTGGAACTGTCATCTTATCCCAAAGTCTTTTAAGTCCCTTTAGCCAGACTAGCTTTCCAATCCCAGTTCTCACGCATCAGTTCCTATGGATAGTGATGTCAGAGTATCCCAAAAGTCAGACTCTTTTCTCCACGTCATCAGCCCTGGTTTCTGCCTAAAAGAGCAACTCTAAACCCAGATATGAGATTCAACTGAAAAGCGCTTCATAATTCTAACACTGAGGGCTGCAGGGGAGACTTTGGCCATGAAGTCCACTATTTAACCTGAACAAAGTCCCCTAACCAAACACCCTTAACCCCTCTGGTGTATCTAAGACAAGTGATAGCTCTCTGATTCACATGAAAATAAAAATATTTGTACAGTGAGCCCTATAACCTTATACTTTAAACTATAAAAATATTGTCAGGTCTCTGTTGAGGATCATATCCTTTTTTTGCTCCTAGTCTGGTTTTTCATCCCCATCCAAATATGAGCAAATCAGCAAGGATAAAGGAGAAGTTCAGAGGGAAGCAGGAGACTAACGCCAAACATAAATCAATAATGTGACTGTGACAATAATACGAGCGATACCATTTTATTTATAATCTGAACTCTACCTACTTCCATAAAGGATTTAAAATGGCTTAAAATAAACACATGTACAGGATCACTGAAATAAAGAAAAGAAGAGCTAATCCACATGGAAGAAAGAGATAACTACCAGGAAATGGAGACGAGAGTTATTGTAATGAAGCACTAATTTTGGCTCTGAGCTTAGGAAACCAAAGCTAAAAAGGGAACATGATAGGTTATGAATTCTCAATTTCGTAAACGTGGAAGCAGATGGATTTGTCGGAAGGAACGTCCATTTTCTACTGCTGAGCTCAAAGAGGAATTTATGGCATAGTCCCTCCACAAAATAAGTTAGAAATAAGGAACGGTGATTTCAGCTGAAGCCAGGTGGCCATTTCTTCCTTTGACTGTTGGTTGAAGCCAAAGGCCAGATACTGAAATGCAGCTCAGTGAAGGGGTATCTGTGCATGGCTGGTTAACATAGTCTGGGCAAGCTGTTTACTGGTGCTACTATGATAAAATGGAAGCTCTTCGAGAACCTACAGTAACTCATGACTAACCTGCCCTGTAAGCTGTCTTGCTCAAGGACAAGGTTGCTTGAGCATTTCAAGTGCAGCATATAGGTACTATCAGCTGATGTTCTGTTGGGGGAAATGAAGGGTCCTGACCCGAATTCTTACCAGAAAAGGGGCTCTCACCTTCTGTAATGGCTCCTACAGGCAAGAGCCCTATTATTTTTCAGTAGCAAGCTTTTAATAAGCTTTACATGCTAAACAGTTACCTGAGAAATACCAACCCACCAGTCTGGATGACAGAGAGAAACAATTTTAATGCAGAAAGTTAAGGGCAGGGGTTATCTGGTGGCTAACTCAATCACAAAAGCACCACAGCATGGTTCCAGCAGAATAACAAATTCTGAGAGAAAATATATCCTGTTGACAATTCACCAGATTCCAAGCAGCTAGGTCTATTGAAATACTAGAAATACTTCATCATAAAGATCTTATAGGAACAAACATAAAAAGAAAAACAAAAGCAACAACCACTACCACAAAACCCCGGAAAACGTCTTCCAAAGATCCTAATTTCAGGTGTGAGGCATTCAGTGCCAAAACATTATTTCATAAGTAGCTGCTTCCTAAGCCCAGACCCTCTGGGTTTATGACAGTGACATACACAGAAGAGGGGCCTGGCTTCCCTTTGGTCTGGCGGAAACCAGGCATCCGACTTGCCTAAATAGAGAAAAAGAACATTTAGCTATAATTTAAAAAGGAGAAAGACCAAAGCACAGCTTTGCTTCCTGGATTTTAAAACTGAAATTTGATCTGCCCAAAGGTTGTTATTACTCACTGCAGTTGATCATTAGGAAATGATGTGGTACAAGGCTGGGAGCAGAATTAAAAGTAGGATTAATGATCTGGGAATATGCAGGAATATGTGTCTCTTCTCTCCAAGTTCCAAGACTGCAAGTTCATAAATTCTCCTGAAATTTTCCTTTCAGATAGAGAGATCCAGTGTTTTAAAAGAAAAGAGGCACACAGTTTCAAGAGAATGTCCATCCAGCTAATTAATCTGTAACCTTGGGAGTAACCAGAAGGAACTATATCAGAAAAATTTAGGAATAGTATTACTATTATAGTGTTACTAATGATATTGAGAAATCTGTATATTGCTTTGCAGTTTACAAAATACTCTATATTTTCATCGATAGTATTATTTAGCTCTTACAGTAACACTTTGAATCAATTATGGTATTTTCTCCACTGGATAGATGAGAAGATTAAGACAAATCAACTAACCTGTCCAAGATCATATAAACAGAGAAACAGCTGGGCCAGAATTAAAACTCAGCTCTTCTAATTCCAATGTTTTATCATAGGGATAATAGAGCCCATTTCTCTTGATATAGTCTAAGCAGTATAGTATTAAAAAAAAAATCTTCTCATAGAGCAGAGAAAAAAAATTATCATGCAAAATTGGTAGTCTCTATCTTACCTACAGGTTTGTTTTTTTTTTTTAAAAACTCCAAAATTTAAGTGCTGAGATTATTTACAATATATGGTCCTAGTAGGTAAAAATGTAGTCTGTTCCTATCATAAACATCTAACAGGCTGCCTTTACGGTGGGTTATATGTCCTTATTTGAGTCCTCACTGTCTATTACTCCAGACAGATAGGGCAATTTGACAATAAGAATTAAAGGTCTTACAAACAGGTATACTGTTTGGGACTGTCTATCAAAAATTTAAATGCACATTACTGCAGCCATTCCTCTTCTAGGAATTTATGCTAAAGAAATCAGGCTAACAGGAGTGCCTGGGTGGCTCAGTCCGTTGGGCATCTGCCTTCAGCTCAGGTCATGATCCCGGGGTCCTAGGATCAAGCCCCGAATCGGGCTCCCTGCTTGGTGGGAAGTCTCCCTCTCCCTCTGCTCCTCCTCCTGGCTTGTACCCTCTAGCACTCGCTCTCTCTCTCTCACTTGCTCTTTCAAATGAATAAATAAAATCTTAAAAAAAAAAAAGAAGTCAGGCAAAATTATAAGAAACAGGATGCTCCTGACAGTGTTGTTTATATCAGATTACAGTTTACCTGCTTTTTCTCTACTTTCTCGCTCTCTTTCTTTCTTTCCCATTTCAGGCTTTCTCTTTTCCTAGCATGTTCTTGCACTGAGATAAGGAATAAGCTGGAACATATTCCATTCAACAATCTTTGTTCTATGGAAAAGAATTAAAAGTTTAAAGGTAAACACAGAGACTGACCTAAAAAATCCAACTGAACTTCATGTATCTAACAAAACCTTCTCCTAGGTAGTCTAACAAACACTCAGACTGTGTCTCCAGGGACAAGATTAATCTCCCTGTCTCTTTATTCCCTTTGTAGAGAAGCACATCTTCCAAGACAGAGCTCACTGTCTTTCTAGGTTAAGTGTGACTTATCTATCCTTCCTTCTCTAAAGTGCTTTGTTGAGGCCAAGGGTCACAAACTCAAAAGTCTACAGATATCAGGCAGAAGCCATGTGGGTTTAAGACTACAATAGGGAGTGGTGGGGATTGAGGCAAAATGAAGAGTTCCTACCTGTCTAAAGGGGCAGCTCCTACTAAACTTGGCAGATTGTTCCCAATGCATGTTCAGTGCTGCCAAATTTTCCATTTGTCAAAAGAAGTATGAGACTCAGACTTTGATGTGAATCTCCCCAAAGGCACTATAGTTTGCCATTTGTTGGTATTTAAAAGAAAACACTGTGTGAACCAAACAAAACACTTCTGCATGGGGCTCCCCTTCACAAGATCTGATTTAGAGGTTAGTCTACAAGCAAAAAAATCCTAACAAATGAAGCACCCTAGTTAACCCTTCAAATGAACACATGAATGCTATGGACAAGGAAGGTCACTTTTTATAACCTGAAGATTTTCCCCACTGTCTAGATATTCTCCATTTGCCCCTCCAGATCCATTCTCCTCCACTTTGCACCCTGATCCATGCCCTAGGAGTCTACTCTCCTGAGACTACATCTCTTGGTTCCATGCTTTCTGGGGTCCATTTGGGTCATCCGATGGAATGGCCAGTAAGAAACTGAATGGAGGGAAGAGACACAGGTGGCAATATTTATCCCCTTGGCTCCTGCCCTCCTGGGCTGCTTTGGCAGTGACTGCAATCTTTGCCCGAAGGCCACAGCTCCTGTCAGGGGTAATGACATTCTGTTGTTGTTAACTCTAAGATACTTGTGGATTTCCCTGACCCCTGCCTTTGTTAGTAGTCACTTTATTTCCTCCTTTTCCCTTTCAAGGGAGCCACGTCTTTCCTGCCAGGACCTGCCCAATCCATCTTCTCAGGCCACATACCATGATCTAGTTACAATACTCAACAGACGAGATCAAGATCCCTTCCTTCCAGACCTGTGAATCTAATTCCATAGAGGAAAGAGATCCGCTACTAAGGCTACCTTGACACCATTTTTTTTCTTGAAAAAAATATTATTTCTTGAACCTTACATGAACTCTAGTTTCTAAATCATAGTTCTGAATTACGAAAACCTTTAGATTAGCAGTTCCCACTCCTGACCTGTTAACATAGAAGGCAAAAACCAGTATCCTCCCACTAAAAATACAATTTGGAAATCATATAGGATCATGGGGCAAAGATTCTTTTTCTTCTATCTTCCTAAAATGTCCACATAAGACAGTTAACAATTCTTAAATAATATTGAATGAGATGTGTCACTAAAATACATTATATTGAAGCTCTTCTTCCCACTTAACCCCATTAAACACTTTTAGGTGTTCTGCTTAATCCAATTGTCTCAATACCCAAGCATCATACACTTAAAGTCTATTATTACGAAGGACATCAGACTGTCCCTCTACTCTTAACATTGCTCCTTGACTCCTTGTATTGTAGTATGGAATGTAAAGATTTTGGTCCACATTACTAGCTTTTTAGTTCAATCAATCATTTATTCAAGAAATATATGCTCCTTCTGTCTGTCTATCTATCTATCTATCTATCTATTGATATTGAGCACGTACTATGTATTCATTTTGACCCTATAGCCAAGAATATATGAGAGGAATTCAACATTTGTACTGTTGTGTACTTATAGGACAATAAGTAATGCTGTAGTGGAGAGGTGTTCAAACGTGAGCTGGGAGGGGTCTGCTAAGTCAGTCGGTAGGGCTAACAAGGCTGGACATCAGAAGTGACCTTTGTGTTGGGACATGAAGGATGAGAAAGACGTTGTCAGATAGAGGAGAGGAAAGTATTCCAGACGGATGGGAAAGCATGTGCAAAACACCAAAAGAGCTGACAGGGGCAAGTTTCACAAGTTTGTATCTCTAATACTGAATACAGCTCATAGCACAGAGTAGGTTTTTTTAATGAATGAACAAAGTGGGATTCCACATGCAAAAATTCTACTGTCTTCATTATTGGGTTCTTACGCCTTCCTTTTCTTAAGCTTCCCCTTCTGCTGTAGTTTTCCATATGTAACCAATTCTGTCCTGTTATTTCTGCTTATCATTTTACCTCTAACGAGGAGAAACTGCGTGTGGCCTGCATACTTCAAAGTTCCTGATTACACTAGCATTTTAAAAAGTAACACTTTTGTTCTGTGGATTATGCAGATAATATATGCTAATATGGGCCAGAGGAATCAAAATGAGCATATCCAGCACTGCCAAGAGCGGGAAGGGGTGTGGATTATGGGAGACTTCCACTTTCTCTCACTTTTCTATACGTCTCTACTATAAATCGCTGAAAACCCATTCTCTCTCTCTCTTTTTTTTACAGCAACCATGTTTTACTTTGTAATAGAAGAAACAAAGACATTTTCTCAGAGTAGGTAGGCACATGAGTCATCTTTGTGTATATGACCTGGTGTAGAAATTTCAGCAGGTGCCGCAGAAGAACTCCCATCAGGGCAAAGGCACGAGTAATCACACTGTCCATGTAATTCCCCGCTCGCTCATCCTCCCACGGCTCACGACGGGCCATATCTAAGGAAAGCATCTCTCTCCACTGCCTGAGAAAGTACCTCTATGAAAGAGAAGTTGCACGCTGGAACTCTCCATTTAAAGATGCTGTGTTTTAAAAATACCAAATATATGTGTTAAAATGTACATTTAAATCAGCTCAAGAAATACACATATTGGTTCAGGTGCACTTTTGTTTAGATGCTCACCATTTCATCCATTTCTTAAGCAAAATTAAGCATTTAAAAAATAATTTTCCATTGGGCAAAGATTATATTTTACCAGATATTGTTTCTCCTGAAACCATTTTCTCTTTCCTTCTTGTGCTTGCCCCTTAAGATACCTAGAAAGTAAATGCCATCTCCTACATTGCCAGTTTTGGGTTTTTAAAATTATTTTTCCTCTAAAAGAAGAATAGAAAAACATGACTTGTTATTGTAATTCACTTAAGACCCATTCTGGCTAATGCAAGAAATACTTGATGGATGGAGAAAAGAAAAATGATTGTGAAACCAGTCACAGATATGAAATACAATAAAAATCCCAGAATACAAAATTACTAATAATCAGAATTACTTAATAATGAAGAAATTAATTAGGTTCTCCAGAGAGCAAGAATAATAATTATGACTAGAAGTACAAAAACATAAGCATCTAAAATTACAGAAAACTGAAATTTTCAGTAACAGAGAAAGGGTTAAATAAATTATGTATCATCCAAACAATGAAACGGTATGCATCCATTATAAACTACATATTCGGAATGGCATACTATTGATAACTATTGAAGCTGAATGTCAGGCATCTAGGAATTTATCACATTATTCTATTTTTATGCCTAAATTTTCCATAAAATATGTTTTATATAAATACAGTTTCTAAAACTATTTAGTGACACAGGAAAATGCTCATGATATAACATTAAGCTAAATGGGTGAAGACAGTAAAATACAAATTATAGAAAGTACGTAATTTTAATTTTGTAAAAAAACATACATATACACAGAGAAGACAACCTAGAAGGAAATACTCTAAAATGATAGCAATGCGTGGCTCTGGATAGCAGATCAATGATAATTCTTATTTTCTTCTTTTACTTTTCCATATTTAAAAATGTCTTAACGATGAATAGATTTTACTTTTATAATTAGCAAAATGACAGGGAAGAATTCATATTTGGGGAAAAAAGAAGACAAGAGAGTACAGCTCAGGAGAACGAGCTGCCTACACATAATGGATTCTTAGACACTGCATGAGATCAAAAGAAGACCAAATCAAGTTGACCATCTGAAAGGAGCTTACAAGCTATTTGAGGAGATAACTTCAACATAAAAAGATATGTAATGCTACCAGGCTGAAGACACGTGTTGAATGAGGTGCTCTTACAAGTGCTACAGTAGTTTAAAAAAAAAATTCACAGAGCCTAGTGGTTGAAGAATGATGACCTCATAAGGCTACCCGAGACTGGGCTCTGATGGACGAGTGGGATTTATAGAAGGGGAGATGGAAGGAACTTGGAGGAAGAGGGTAAGTTTGAGTTTAAGGCATACATGGGGCAAGAGAAAATGTGGAACACACAGCAAATCATTTTGGCTGAAACAGGGTTCATATAGACTAGTGAGAAATGGAGCTGCCGAATTAGGTTAGAATGAAGGATTTCAGCCTCATCAGACTCCATGCCCCTTTTGTAATCTTGTAATGAAAATCACAGATAATATAATCTAAGCTACACATAATTCTAAGAAATCAATGTTATGGCCTAGCTATGATATAAAAAAGAAATAAAAGGAAAATAATTTATAACTGTGTAACACACATAATGATATGTACACTTTCAGGCACGAGATCTCTAGAAGACATAACGAAGTGGTCAGATCCTTGCCCCTCTACAACCATCATGAGGCAAAGCTACACAGGCAGACGTATATGCCAATTACAAACCCACAGGTCATGGTGCCAACACGGGAAGCAACTCTTGGCAAAGTCTCAAAGCAAATAGAATACGCACTTCCATCTACTTAAATTGTGCCAAAAAACACCTTTTGCTTACACAGTTGGCTGTAGGCTCTGATAATCATCAATAGGGCTTTTCACGTCTCTTGCCTGGTGGACATTTGAATGCCAATGGGGCAATTCTCCGGTGTGGGCGACTGCCCTGTGCATTGCAGGGCTTCTAGCATCATCGCCCATTAAATGCCACTAGTAAATCACCCCTTAATGTTGTGAAAACCAACAACATCCCACAAATTTCTAAAGTACCCCGCTGAGACCACAACCAGTATTGCTGAGAACCACTGGGACAGAATCAGCATTTCTTGCTGGGGGTACCACTGGCATTCTGGGCAGGACAATTTCTCTTGGGCATGGCTCTCTCCTGCATTGTAGGATGCTGGGTATCCTATCATCAGGTGCTAAAAATCCAGTCATGGTGATAACCAAAAAAACAGCCCCTCATCCATTCTCTCTGGGGTGTTACCCTTCCGCCTTTGAAAGAAACTAACTGAGATCTTGGAAGATTTGAATGACAAGTTACACAACTGAGTGAAAGAGATGCATCTATGATGCATCTGTCAAAGAAATTAAGTTCAGAATCATGTGAACAGAAAATGAAAATTGTAATAAAAGTATCTGTGAATGCCTACTAACACTTGACTATCTATCAACCCCTAAGGTAGCCTTTGGTGACTTCCGGAAGGAGCTAGCTACTACAAACCCTGTCGCCTGGGAGTCTGGGAAGTACAATGTTCAAGAGTTGACCACATTTGGGTTTTCATGCCATTCAAGTGGGAAGGTCAACTTGGAGTGAGGCATGAAAAGAATGTGGTGTGACTCCTTCGAGAGACTCAGCACGGCTGACAGAGTGGCCATGACGTGGCTAGGAGAGAGGAAGGGGGACGACTCAAAGACACTCAGGAGAAAGAAAAGGGAAGATAAACTGGCCTTACCCGTGTCTTCCCACCTTTTATAACCCAGGCCCTTTTCAAATAGACATTTTTAAGAACTCTCTGTCTCCTTAACCTGCTTTATTTTTCGTCATAGCACTTTCCACCACCCACAGTGTCAACCACACCACAGGCATGGAAATATTCAGTGAAATAATTCATTCAACAAATACTTATTGCATGCCTGCAATATCTGATGTTGTTCTCTTTCTGATGCTGGGGAAAGGCAGTCAACAAAACTAACAACACCCTTCTTTCATCGGCTTTACATTCTAGTGGGTGGGGGGTTCAGATGACAAACAGATAGGTAATGTAATACATCTTACAGTGATGAACATGATGCCTTAAGTAAATCAGGGTAAGGGGTTTAAAGAAGGTGGTTAGAAAGGCTTCTCTGAGGAGAATATAAAGACCCGAAGGATGTAAAGAAGTGATTTGTGCAGACATCTAGGGAAAGAGCAATCAGAGGAAACTCCTGTCTTATTTGAAAACTGAAGTTAAGATATATCATGATTAAAACAAAATCAAAGGAATGGAATTTGTTTTCAAATGAAGGGAAATGCTATGCCTTGCATACAGCTGTATCTTCATCTTCTAACATGGTATGTGTTCCTTCCCATAAAAAACATAGTTCTGAATAGACACAAAATAAAAATTTTGAATAAATGAATGACACAAACCACCTTATTACTGCCTGGAAAGACATATGTCCTTCCCATACTGAGAATCACTGGCTCTAATTGATGTTAATATCATTTGGCCTCAAATAAATTTGCTTACAGTTGAGTCTTGCTACTTAAATTGGTAAAATAAGTTTGATGCAGAATAGACCAGGAAAATATCTACATGGAAAATCCAACATAATGAGGCTTTTTGACCCAGCAGGTCTCTATGAATCAGAAAACCATCAGTTTTGATAGGCCCGTAGCTGTCATTGTTTCTATACATCTCTAGGCATTCCTGATAGATGAGTACATAAATTAGTTTGTCTTTAGAAAATTTCACACACAATAAATCATTGATCCATTTTAACCTTTGTCCCACCTCTAATGTGTCTTAAGTTGGCATAAAACAGACCAAACTCTAAGATGAGAACTTTCCAGGATAAAGTACTAATTTGAGCTCTTTGACATACTGTTCAGACAATGCAAATACAGAAATGTCTTGATTCTTAATATATAAGCTGTATACATTTTAATAACTTAAAACCTTCCTGAGAGGATTAAAGTAAAACTGAGCAGTTACTTCTTCCTTCCTTCTGGAAAACTAAATGACACCACACAGGGGGAGAAAAATAAGCTTTTGATAGAAATATCACTTGCTCTCAAAAATCGTTTTCCTACCAACAGGCTGCATCAAAATTTAACACTTCCCAGCAAAGTCACACTATAAGAATGGAAAGGAAAAAAAACATATATAAGAAAGAGTGTTCATAAATTAGAAAATAAAAACAGATGCCCCCAAGGAAAAGGAGACAGAGAATAAAAACCACAACTGGACCATAAATATAGAGAAAAGTACCATCAAAGAAATGCACCTGAAAATAATAAGAGCCTATCAAAAAGATGTCTTTTGTTTGTTTTTAGTGATAGCCATTGTAGAAAAAAGTGTACGGAAGTCAGTACTTAAATGTTCGTAGGAACGTTCACTGGGCCAAACTTTCAGAAGGATGATATGGTTAACACACTACATACAAAATTTTAAGAGTGTGTGACCAGAAATTGCACTTACAGGCAGAGATGCAAAGTAATAACCATGTTTTAAAGGATGTTTATCACAGAATTGCAAGCAACTGGAAATAACCTAAATGACCATGGAAGGCACAACCATACCATGAAATGCTATACAGTCACTAAAAATATTGTGAGAAAATTCATGGTGATGCAGTAATATACGAATGACATATTCACAGAACAGCACATAAACACATAGATACTACAATATGTTCATGTGGTCCTAATTTTGTGTATGTGTGTAAACAAATTTGTGTATTTGTGCTAGGAAAGAAGACAAAATGAATTCAATAAAAGGAAAAACAGGATCATAGGTGCTATTTATGTGATTTTCTCCCTTTTTCAATTTTTCTGTCATAGAAACGCAATTCTTCCAAGAATGTTGTCTTTTTAAGAACTCTTCTACCCAATTTGCTAGGATCTGATTTGCACAATTTGATAAATCTTTTCAGACACAGGAGAAAGTACACTTAATAAAATAGACTTCTCAGTAATAGCTTTTGTGTCAAATTCCATCTCATCCATTTAATGCTTCTAATTCTCTATATTATAATCTGATCTAGTATAAACTTAGCTTGGAATATTTATTTTAATCAGAAAACATGTTAACAATTGTGTTGCCAAGCAACTGGGTAAAGGGCAGTAATGGAAAGATCTTCTATTTCGAGTAATTAAATCATATTAAAAGTTAAATAATAACCCAAACATAATTATCTAGTTCATTCCATCGAACAAATTTTACTATTAGTGCCCACTACGTGCTAAGCACTATACTGATCATTAATTTGACAGAGACTTCTTCAGTGCTTTGGACCCGAGATAAAAGAAAACTCAAGTCTAGAGGGTTAATCTGAATAGTTGCCCTTAAGCCTAAAGCCCAGTAGAACAGTTCCTCTGAAAAAAATTCCTCTGCTGCATAAAGAAGACCCTGGATATTTTATCCCTCAGCTGCTATGTCTTATCTGTAAGCTTTCCAACTCCCGCATATGCAAGACACCCCACCCTAAACCCAAACCTCAACACTGAAATACAATTTGCCGAAGATGAAGTCAGTCTAGCACTTAATCACAATTCCGATGGTAAAATAATGCTGTGCTTTATTTGAATCACATTTCAATGAAAGCAGGCTAACGGAAGCCACCTGTTACTTGCATAGACCCCTCTTTCAGCAGCTCAACAACAAAATACTATAAATATTCATTCTTTATGAAATTGCTCAAAGGTCGCTTTGAAGGGGAAGGTTATCAATGGGACAGTTGGCAATAAACTAGCTGTATTTAAAGACTCCACATCTGCATTTTAAGGGGCACTGGTAATCGAGAGCATTGTAATACACTATTACTACACGGTGGGGAAAATTAATGGAAAATATTATGAAGCGTATAATTTCTAAGACCATTGTATTTGATAATTTAACTGTGAACATAATAATCATTTAAAATTCTATAAAATACTATTTGCCCGAGCAGCATGCACCTCTTTTCAAAAAGTTCACTGAATAATATCAGTGTTACAAATAACCTCCTTAACCTGCTGTAGCAACAGCCTGGATTTCCAACAGCTGTCAAAATAGATTCCAGTATCCATTCTACTCAAGTGTGTTAGGAGAAGATCTTAAAACTGTCAGGAGTGTCAGGAGGTGGGTAACTTAGTATAAAATGTAACCCAGCTGACTCCACCACCGACAGAGAAATGGAGAAAGCTTGAAGCAGCTCCAAGAGAAAAGATCATTCAAAGAGAGAAGGACAAGGAGGAGATCAGGTCCAAGAACAGGTTAAATCCCAGCTCCATGCTCAGACACAATGGGTTTTATCCAATAGGAGCCACAGACCAGAATTCTGAAAAGACGTGTCATTCATTCCCCGAACAGAGGAGCACCTCCTAGGGGTCACTCGCCCTGCTGGTACTAGGGGCAATGCTCGTTTAGGGGAGAGTTGCCGGATACAAGCAAATAAAAATACAGGACCCCCAGTTAATTTTGAATTGCAGATCCACCACAAAGAGTTGTTTAGCACTATACGTGCTCTAAGTATGCCCCCATGATTCATAGGGTATCTGCAATTCAAAGTTAACTAACTGGACATCCTGTATTTTATCTGGCAGCCTACACAAAGGTCTTCAAACACAGGCCTTTCCCTCTGGGAGCCAACGTTCCAGTGCAGGATATTGATATAAAAAGGTAAACATTTTGAACTTTTTATTTTAAAAAATCTACTCTCCTATGCATTTCACCAGGATTCACTAATTCTTCATCTTTGTCACCTTACACGTAACCGTTTGAGAGTAAGTTGCAGACATCAGGTTCCTTTAACCCAAAAGACTTCAGTATGCATCTCCTAATAATAAGGACATCTTCTGATGTGACCAAGGCATAGTTTTATTAAGGAAATTTTAAATTGTATAATATTATCCCCATTATCCTCTATAATGGATAGAGTCCACATTCAAATTTCACCAACTGTCCTACTATCCTTTATGGCAATGTTTTTTTCCCCAATCTAGGCTCCAATCCAGAACCCCATGTTGCACTTAGCTGTCCCCTCTCTGTAGGTTTCCTTTACTCTGGAACAGTTCCTCAGCTAACACAGCAATTGCAATCCAGCATGCTAGGTGTTGAGCTGGTGGTGTGTAGAGGGGGTGTGGGAGCACCGGGGACCATGGGGCCATGGGGCACCCAAGGACCAAACCATAGCTGATGAACACCACTTGCTGTTTTAACTCTCGAGGAGTTCAACAAAATATCCAAGCATTTCCTGTTTTACCTCTGCAAGTCTCACCTCTCTCAATGAGAAGAGGGGAAAGTCTGAAAGAAAACCAACGGCAGCGATTCACCTCCAAATTACTTCTGTCTACAATACCATGAACTCAACATATACACACCACAATTATTTCCATGTAATCCACCCCAGCGTAAATATCAGAATCACATAGGAGGTTCAAGTTCGACCTTACAGCTCACAATTTCGATATTTTAACTGTGCTCAGATCATCTGCAAGTACCACAGTAATCCGGAAAATGTGCTATCACAGCTCATTCTGCCACAAAAAGGAAATGTGAGAATAGGGAGGTTTTGTGAAAAACAAATGACAAGAAACCATTCTCCTTTTCCAACTAACACTTGTTTGGCAACAGGTAAAGGCGGAAGTAATATTAAAGAATAAAAAGCCAAGCATAATTATTTTCTTGTTTAGCTGAGGTATACAAAAATACGCAAAGGTTTCCCACTAAATGGTTTTAAGTTGGATAACAACTTTTATGAGGAGTCACTTCTCTAATAATAAAACAAAACAAAACAAAACCCAAACCGTAATTATCACAAATTTTTAAAGAATCCAGACCTGCCAATTTATGCATAGAGTCCCTATGCCTTCAATGACTTCATGAACACTCACACTGTGACATCTGCAGACAGAAGTACAATGGTCACAACACAGCATTTTAGGTAGTTTTCCCCAAAAGACATTCTTTAGCCCTGACATCTGAGACCTTCATACTCATAGAAAATGCACCCAATAATCTAATCAATTAAAAGGATGAAAGTGGACACAAACCGAACTTGGACAAGTTACAGCCAGGCCAGGCTGTGGGGACTGCGGGTCAGAGGCTCCAAGTCCTGACCGAATCATCAGAGTCAGGCGTTTTTCCAGGCCCAGAGGTGGCCAGTGTTCACCAAGAGAATCTTGCTAGTGAGCAAAAGCTCTGGAAAAAGAAGCCATGCTTATCTTTTCCTAGACCTTTTAAACACTCACATTCCTGAATTTTGTACCCCACTGTTTCAGTGAGTCCTTTGAGAATAATGCCAGCCTGCATTTGTATAATGTGATGCAGATTACAAAGTCCTATCTGCATATATAATCCCGCTTCGTCCTGGTAGTAACCCTGTGACTTTCAGAGGGTCAACTCCATTCACAGATGAGGAAACGGAAGTTCCAAATTTAAATAATGTTCACAAGGTGACACACTTCTAAATAAGGATGCCAAGACCCCGACCCGGGGTTTCTGTAACAGACTGAAAAGTGACAGCATCTATTTCTCTCATCTCCTCTGGTCTTTATCACATACCTCTTGGTACCAGCACTGGGATTATCATCACGTCCTACTTTATGATTAAATCTTTTTGCAGTTAGGTTTTTCTCACAACCAAGATGTAAACCCCTTGTGGACTAGGGCTAGGAGTTCAATTTCTTTGTACTCATTCACCATTCTTTCAACAAACACATACTGAGACCACCTAGGTGCCATGCACACTATTAGGTGCTGGCGGAGGAAAGTGAGGAAGACACAGCCTAGCCTGGAAGGTGGATGATGGCAACCCCCTGTGACTGGTGGGGTAAAGGAGGTACCCGCAGGGTGCCAGCAAGCCGTAAGGGGTCGGGGGACACCCTCAGGAGGAGTCGTGCTTGCTCCACCACAGCACCATGCAAAGGAACGCTTCACCAACCAGTGAATGAAATCCCTCCCATAGGCATGGGGACAGTCATGAACAACACCTAGCTTTCTGCTGGGATTTAGAGTGACTCCAGAGTAGCCAAGTCAGATTCCCCAACAAGAGGACGTTATGGAACTGTGATGATGCTAAAATAAAGCCAAACCTTTCTACACTGTAACTCTTTGGTATGTCAAAATATGAATACCAGCCATCTTCCAATAAAAACAAATCTGTGCTTTACTGTGAGTAAAGAAACGAAAAGGAGGGGGTTATGGACATGACTTCGAGGAGACCAACCTGATGAATAGCCTTTGACGCTCAGGTAAAGAGAGCATCAAATAATCCTTGAATGGGGTGACCGTGGCAGCCATAGGAAAATGGCGCGATACCGAGGTCTAGGTCATCGACGGTCGGAAAGTGACTGAGGGTAACAGCAGAACTTCCCCACTGGCAGGTACCCCCAGCTGACCTCAGTCTTCCCAAATCTTCAACAGAGGGGCTGCCATAGATAAAGTCTGTCCCACCTCCTGAATTTCAGGCTGTTAGAAAATGAAATAAGCAGGATTCACTCTTACACCAACTGTTAACATATGTTTTCCTAAACTAATCTTCAGAAATTTTCTACCATTTACAAACAATGGGAGAGCTTGTTTTAACTTAGAGCCCTCAAGTTGGTGCTTTGCCCAATTCCAGATCCTAAGGAGATCCTGATCCAGCTCATCAATTGCTAGTTTGTCAACGTCAAGGATGCCATGAGCTATTAGATAACACATTCCTCATTCTTTCCTCTCTGCAGCCGGCAGAGCCTGTTTCCCTCCCCAAGTCCTGCCCGTTCATGCACAGGCGGCAGAAGCCTCCATTCCACAAGTCTTCCTTAAAGAAAGGGAAATGTATGAATCGATGCTTTTCACTAATTAAAAAAAAAAAAAAAAAGCCAATGGAAAGAAGAGGCCAAGCCATATCAAGCTACATAGGATTAAAATGGACAAGCCAAAAAGAATTCTTCCAAGATTAGATTTCTAAAATGTTAGAGGCAAACCTATTAAAATTATCATTAAATATCCTTACGTACTTTTCATTTAACCGCCAACATTTTTATTTACCTAAGAACTGGAAGAGCCCTGCAGCATTCAGGTGGTGGTGAGGACTCAACACGGGCTTTTGGATCAGAAATAACTCAGGGACCTTAGTTACCTTTCCAACCGCTCTCAACCTAAGCTCCCTCATCCAGAAAATGGAGATAAGATCTACTTTGTGGATTTACATAATTTTGAAACCAGTTAATAAGCACTTACTATGTGCTAAACTCTGGGTCATAAGTACATTATCTAATTACTACAATACAGTGTATTTAATTTTTACAACCATTAGTTCTGCTTCTTTGTATCATTCATCTGTTCAATAACTGGAGATAACAGTTGTGTATATGTGTAGCTATCTGCACAGTGCCCGACACATAGAAAGTGCTTTTTTTTTTTTTTTTTTTTTTTATTTGCGAGAGAGAGAATGAGAGAGAGCACGAGAGGGAGGAGGATCAGAGGGAGAAGCAGACTCCCTGCTGAGCAGGGAGCCCGATGTGGGACTCGATCCCGGGACTCCAGGATCATGACCTGAGCCGAAGGCAGTGGCTTAACCAACTGAGCCACCCAGGCGCCCCAGAAAGTGCTTTTTAAAAAAAGAAAGAGGGGCACCAGGTGGCTCAGTCGGTTAAGCTCTGCCTTCAGCTCAGGTCGTGATCTCAGGGTCCTGGGACTGAGCCCCGCATCAGGCTCCCTGCTTAGCAGAGAGCCAGCTCTTCCCTCTGTCCCTCCTCCCACTTGCTCTCTCAACCTCTCTCTCTCTCAAATAAATAAAGTCTTTTTAAAAATTTTTTAAAAGAAAGAAAAGGTAGCTATTACCCTACAAAGAATATATCGTATGGTCACTTTTAGAACCACATGGAAAAAAACAAAAAAAGATTTGGAGATAGAGATCGCAATTATGAGTTACCTTTGCTAATAAATAACTGACACTCTCAGGGCTTTATCACTGCTCTTGTCTGACTCAAAAGAAACGAGATCAATTCAGTTCGTTACATCTTTTCTTAAACAGGGTGGCCCTACTCATCATGGTAATCTAACCTCACCTCACTGCCTACTTCAAAAAAGAAGAGAAAATCACTCTACGTATTTCTTAAACAAAAGCCACAAATCGGGGGCACAAACAGGCCAAGAGGTAGAGAAGGAATCCACCAGAAAGAATCTGAAGAAGACTTTTAAGACCACCCTTCTTCATTCACTCATATTATCTCTCTCCCTTTCTCCTCTGGTCCCAACAGCTTTGTTTTCTTATCTTTATTCCTGATTCACCTAAGCCATAGAATAAGGTTAGAAGAGACTTTGGAGATCATCGAAGAGGTCACTGTTTTTTTTTTTAAAGAAACCCACAGGGTCCCTACAGTGAGGAAGCACGTGGAATAGTCTGGAAGTCAGACTGCTTGTTTCCTCTTGGACCAATGGAATAATGACAGTTCCTATCTCATTTCATAGGGTTGTTGGGATGCATACATGGGATAATGGATGCAAAGAATTCAGTAATGTGCAGGCACTCGGTAACCAGGAGCCGGTCTTATTGAGAAGCATTATTAGGTGCCCAGCACTGTTCTGAATGCTCGCCCACCCCTGGTGAAAGCCCAGCCACTGCCTCCTATGGCAGCTTAAGCCACTGTCTGGGAGCTCTAACCATCATAAAGTTCTTCTTTACTTTGAGCTAAAGGAACTTCAGCTTCTATATACTATCCTCTACACAGATACGGAATTAAAGCCCTCAACTCCAAGCCAATGACAACTGTCATGTTCTCTGCGTACCTTTTTCTCCAGCCTAAATGTTCCCCTGGTTCTTCAAGGGCCCCACCATCCTCTTTCCTCTGGCCACATCCTCACCTGTCCATCTCCCTCAAAGTGTGCACCAGAACTGCTCCCCGGACTCAAGGGGCAGCCTGGCCGGCAGAGAAGACCTATTTCTGAAGACAATATTATTATATACTATATTATACATATAATGTATTATTAAAGGTTTAGTGGCTTTGGGGGCAACCGCATCATGCCATTATTCCTTCTAAACTCTAAGTCTACTAAAAGCCAGAAGTCCTTTTCCTGCACGCTACCGCGGGGCCGTGCCCCTTCCAGCTGGGGTCTAGGGGATAAAAATGTAGGTGCTCTGCTTACGGTGATTTAACAGTCATCCTGTTATATTCAAGGATGTGGCTCACGAATCTGTCATCAGGCCCCCAGCTATCCCCCGAGGTTCATCTGTGCATTTGAGAACTGCACCTTCTCAGCAGGGCTTACACTGTAGTCCTGGCTGTAGCCACCAGCCTTGGGCAGGTATAACCTGACACCACCGCGCCTGTTGTACCACTTCTCTCTAGCTTTCTGCCTTGTGGCTTCTCTGACACCACAGTGCGGGACCCTGGACAAGGCTGAGCACTCACAACGTGCAAACCGGGTAGTGCAGAAACGTGGTACCCTGGGGCAGCCCTTGACCAAGGGGAGAGTGGAGCCATGGATAAATGCCGCCTGTCTATCCCTTCTGAGGCATGCTCAGTGGCGGTGAAGGTGGATAACGTAATCCTGTGTTCGCTTTCCTTCCTTCTGTTTCTCTCTGCAGTACCCTCTCCTGTCCCCGGGATCAGTGCTCTCAATAAACTACCTGAACACCAGCCCCTGCCTAGGGCTCTGCTTTCTTGGGGACCCCAGGCTAAGTCACACGTCAACACAAATAATGAGGTAGCTAGAACATGTGAGCTCCGAGGAAGAGCACCAGAGTCCCCCCTTAAGGCTGACAGAGGCCGGAGCGAGGCCTGCCTGTCAGTGAAGCCACTCGAAGGCCACATAGCTAGACTCTGATCCAGCCTCCACGTCTCCATTTTATTCAGCAGGAAACAAGGGGATTTGCCAAAGGCTGTGCTAAAATTCAGATGGGGGATGGCTACCAGAATTCCTGTGATCTGCCCAGAACATAGAAGTCTCTTCTATGCTATCTCACTTCCTTTCCCCTTCTCCCATCAAAAAGGAAATGACATTCGTTCTCCACGACCCATTCTTCCCCTTCTTAGGAAAACAAGGCCACTTCCTATTTCCTCATCCAAAGGCTCTCAAATCAAGTTTCAATTACTCTTCTGGTATCTGACAGCAGATTAGTGTTAACTTCACAGGACCCTGCACAGAACCTACTTTCTCCCTGCTTTCTTCTTTTACAAACAGAGATAATGTTATTTCTCGAGGTTGTCCTGATTCCCCTATTCCTTTACGGCTCTTCAGAAATTCGGGAGGGTTCAGCATTACCATTTTAGTCACACATTTCCATCACGTATTGGGTGCACATCCTCACACAGAAATGTATACAATGAAAGTCAATGTTCTCTATGTATTTATGCTGCACACACAAACACTTGACTTCTACTGACAGATCAGGATGAGCTGCCTCAGAAATTCCGATGATTGTGCTGTATGGGAGAGCGCTGGGGAAGTAGGAAGAGATCTCTCCCATCCGGTCTCTGGAATTAACACTCCTGCTCTCTCCAGCTCAACTTTACAGCCCATAGCATCAGCAAAAAACGAATCTCTCCTGGAGCCTCATTTTCCATGGGACACTGATCATTAGAATGCCTAGAAATTCCAGCAGGGGCACCTCGAAAAAGCTCAGGGAAATGCTACAACAGAGCCCAGAGCTGCTTTCCTCAAACCCAGACTCATTTCGGGCTGGAAGAGATGGTTCGAATGCCTCTGAGCCAGGGGAAGAAATCACAGTGCTTGGACAGAGATGATTTTCAAACTGCTCTCCTTGGAGTTAGGGTTGGAGGTGGGAAAGGGGAGAGGCATCCACTTCCCATAAGCTTTCATGTGAAGTTTCATTTGCAGCAAACAAAAATCTTCTGATACACATCCATAACACTTGAATGCCAGTGCACCAATTACCTCTAAATAACCTTCCACCTCTAATAAGTCTACGATCTTCCCACTCAAAGAGTGGTCCACAGACCTGAAGCAGCTGCAGCCATCACCTTGGGCCTTATCCCAAACACAGACCTCCTCAATCAGAGCTTTCTGTTTAAAAAGATCCACAAGCCATTTGTGAGCACATTATATTTTGAGAACTAGTCCAAGTCACTTTTGTCTCTTCCTACACCTGTTCAAAAGAACAGGTGTTCTGATCCAAGTAACATATAAAAGTATCCTGCTGGGAGGAGCCAAGAGAACTACTACTAAGTCTCATAATTTTATGGGTAATTTTAGGGATAAAAATATTAGCTGAGCAGGTGTTTCATTTTCCTACCTTTAAATGTTAGAAATAACAGAAGTATTTGGATTACTCCTTCCATCCAGGAATTCATTCCTGATGAACAACGGGCATCATGCTCCCCTACCTCTAATGTACTCATACTCATCCTTCAAAGGCCCAGGAAGGCTGCCCCTTTCATGGCTCATGCACAGAATCCCCCTATATGTGTGGTTTCCTTAATAAAACTGCGTTAGAGATACTACAAAAGCAAGGAGTGTGTGAGCCTTAAAGCGCTTATTCAAAAGACACATTCAGGTTTACTCTTTCCACTCATAATTTCTTGCACTACCCAGCCCATCCTATTCTCTCCCTTCCATTCAGCTCCAGGTCCGATCTCTCGTGGGAACCCCAGTATTTAGTAACTGGTTATGGTCTAACCATTATACATATTGATGTTTGTTGTGGAGACAACTCAAGTGTGAGTTCCTTGAGAAGAATCATTACACCTACTCACCTTTTGACATGGACCTCCCTCTCTGCTCGGGTAGTTGGTGAATGAATATGTCATGAGGAACTGGGTACCACGATTTCTTACCCAGTACTCTTTGCCAGGTACCAGTTGATGGTATCGCCTACTGTGTAAAAAAAACCCACTGAATCATTTGATTGATTTTTTTCCCCTAGTAAACCAAGAGGAGGAAAACTGTATTACAATGTTGCTATGTGGAGTGGGGGCAAATCCCTACAACTAGCTTAGGAATCCCACAGAGTCACGAGCTCCTGCATAAAAGCAAGCGATTGCGTCCCAAAGCCTACGCCAGCTTTTGGAATACAGGCTTCAGAACAAGGTCCTGGCATCGGACTAGCTCACTGAGAGGGAAAGCTCGGCTCTCATTCTGAAAGTTCTGCCTTCTTTGGGAGATTCCTGCCTCAGGCAGCTTCCACAGAAGCAAAAAATAGCTCAGAGGAGACATCTGATTCTGCATCCTAATCTATGAGAACTGGTGGAAGTCAGGAAGGCCTTGGAAGGAATGATTAGGAGGAAGGGAAAGGAAGGAACCGGCTAAAACTCAAAGCAATAGCTGTATTTAAAAAAGAAAGAGAGCGCCACACCTTTCCTAGCAGGTGAGTTATATAGAGCCGTTCACTCAGAGATGCAAACCTCCAAATTTCTCTTCGGATCAAGGAAGAGAGGTATTTTGTCTTTTCTGGTGTTGTCACACTTCTCTTTAGATTCACACCTGTGCAGGATATACTGGGAAGTTTCTGGCTACTTCTCAAGTCCTTGTGACCCTCATTTCACCCTGCTTTGTTTATTGAAACGTAAACAAACCAACTGGATTGCTGTTAAGTTTGTCTGCCTCTTACTCACTTTCACGGGACCTGTTTATAACACATACTCAGTTGCTGAAGCCCTTGAGCACCCAAGCTAAACAACCAAATCCAAGTTCTTCACAACAGAGGGCATAAATGTGCATGACCTGCCATCCGTCATGCTGGACTGACCTACAGAAAATGACACCTTAAGTGGAAAGTGCTTCAGCTATAAAGTCCTTATACATTTTGTTCAACAAAATGACTTCCGCTTTTCGCATTTACCAACTGAAGGGAAAAAAAGTGTTGACAAGTTACGTAGGAACAGTGGGCCACGACTGAATTTTTTTAGGACCCAACATGATGAAGAATGGAAGAAAGCTGACGTGCAGAAGATGGAGTGAGGCAGACTTGTATCTTTTCAGGGGGTCAAGTCATCTCCACTCTCTTCTTGATAATCCTTTAGAATAGAAGAGTTCCTGTCATCTACAAAAACATTATTTGTATCAACTGCACGTTCATTAGAGGCAAGTCCACATAAATTAGAAGCAATTTTAAGCCTGAGGGTTAGAAGAGGTCCTCACTGGATTATTAACAAGTAACTTCTGAACAATAACAAGGTTTTATTAGCTCCATTTTACAGATGAGAAAACCGAGGCTCAGAAATTAATTGACCAGCCCACTCTGATTTCAAATCCATATTCTAAGAATCCTTTACAACATATGCCCTCCTATGGATATAAATAAATGCCCACCTGGACAATACCTTCTTTTCTTCTCCACATCAATCCTTTCTTCTCCCCCACAGATCAGTGCTGAGAGCAACAAAGCTGCCCAGAGCTGATGATGCCACCACCTGACCAAAATGGAAACTGAAATGAACCAAACTTTACCTCACTTCTCCCATTTTTGCCTCTCAGAGGATCATGCAAATACTAGAAGCTCTTTCCCAAAAGTGTACAAATACACACACACACACATACACACACACCTTCCATCTTTTAACTCCTTTCCTAAAAGCCTTCTTGGGTTTTCTGTCATCTCTGCAAGACTGAGTCCAAACACCTTAGCTGGCAAAATCCCGCACACCCACAGCTTCTGTTTTAACTTCAGCCTCTTAGAGGTCAGCATTCTGTACTCTTCTAGCCACTCTGAACTATTTCCTGCACAGGCCCCTTAACAAGGCAACATTTTTATCAAAGCTATCCCTTCTGCTTGAAAAATGCCTTCATGGAGCGCCTGGGTGGCTCCGTTGATTAAGCGTCTGCCTTCGGCTCAGGTCATGATCCCAGGGTCCTGGGATCGAGTCCCACGTTGGGCTCCCTGCTTAGTGGAGAGCCTGCTTCTCCCTCTCCCTCTGACTGCCTCTTTGCCTACTTGTGCTCTCTCTCTCTCTCAGATAAATAAATAAAATCTTCAAAATAAAAAAAAGAAAAATGCCTTCAAGCCTACTCTCTACAATCCTTTGGACATATTGAACCAACTCCTATTTACCTTTCAAAATTCAACTCAAACATATCTCCTCCCCAGTAAAATGTTCTCTGACTCCCCCAGACAATTAGCTGCTAGGTTCACAATGCTCCCAGAAGCCCTCCCTCCACCCCTTTTTATTCCCATATCTATGCTTCAGCACCTATGATACTGTATTAGTCATTTACTCAACACTGGGTATCTATGGACCAGGCTCTGGAATATAGTAAGGTACCTCTGTGTTCCCCACTGCATTACACAGGGGCAGGAGAGCAGTAGGCAGTCAGAAAATGAATGCTGAATGAATAAGTGAAAGGAAGAACTACACACAAGATCTTCTCCAGTATCATCAGGAAAATCTCGATCCTTCTGCTTTCCTTTGACTCCATTTGTGATCTAAAAAAGCAAGTCAGGGTACAGCATACCTACACTATGGAAACCAAACACCATAAAAATCACAGAATCATCATCTTCAACCTCTAATGAAAGTAAATATGTACAGAGGTCCTTTTTCAATTTCCACAATTGTCTCTGTCTCAAGCACTGCCATTTCAGATAATCTTTTCTCTTATATTTAAATTATAAGTAAAGCAACAATCTTTTTGCCATTTATTTACTACAAACATATACAATTGCCCCAGAAAGTATGCACTGTTTTGTGTTTATGGATCGTACTTGTGAACCTTCATTTGTTACACTGTTTCCATTGCAAAACATATTTCTAGTCCAAATGACAAAAGTCATGAACAAACAATGCCACACAACCTATTTCTCTTTAGGAAACTGCAAATAAAGTCAGTGGGTTCCATTTTTGCCATTTTTATGCATCAAAGGACCTATTAGCCTCAGAAACACTAACCTACAAACTGAGACTGGCCAGAAGTCTCAAGGTTAATCTGGGCTGGTGGCTAAAGTGCACTAATCTAGGATTTGAGGGTTCTGGAAATCAGCCTCTACTTAGGAAGCTGACCATTAGCAATACCCATTGACCAAATCTAGAGGGAAACATACACATACACACACACACACACACACGCACACACACACACACACACCCATAGGGATTGACTCAACCATTTTTTTGGATCTCAGATGACCATGAACCTGAGGCAAAGGATAAACCAGTGAACCACTAAATTCTCAATAAATGCTAAATTTAAGAGACTAAAACGTTAGTATCAAAATACATCCCACAGATCTCAAACAAACCATGTTTAATGTGAAAAATTATCTCTCTCTATTTAAAGTCAGTCCTGGAGAAAACAGAGCCAAGTTCATACTATGACTAATTAAATTTTTTATTATGCTGAGATCATGCCTCAGATATGAATTTGGTTCCCATTCACCAAGGTTTAAAAATCTCTCAACACCAGAAGAAATATGTGTTTTTTAATTGATGATTACAAAGTAAAGTAAGTGATACATGATGCTTTTGGTATAGGAAACCTCAGCCAGCCAATGAATGAGTCATTCTACACAGCCTAGTTTTCTGAATGGGTAAGAGCTTTACACACCAAAACCGCCTTGGAGGTTAATTACCTTGACTGTCAATATAGTCAAAGTTTATGGCATATTTCCCTCTCTTCTCAAAGAGTGTATTTAAAAACGTACCCTTTTTGGTAGTTCACTCTCATTCATGGTAAACGGTAATTATTGATTTACATTATTACAGAGTAATGCCTGCAAGATCAGTTGAGGGCTCCTATCCTCACATTCCCAAACTTTAGAGCTTCTGCTCCCAATTCTTGTGTCTAAAGTTAGAATGTTTCTATCTCTTTCCCGGTTGCCAAGCTGTCTGGGGTCACCTTGCACTGCTGGCTAGAGCAGCCCCTCCTCCCATTCTAAAGGTGCTACCCCTAATATGCTATGGATTATTTTTCACATTAAAAAAAATGTTAGGATTGTTGTCTAAAGTAAGTATGTTCTGAGAAAGGGTTTGAAGTAGTCTCCCACATTTTCTGTCCTCTATTCTGATTGCTGAGTGGGCATTTCTGCCCCTTTCCTTGTTCTTGGCTAGGTTCCAGATACGTGAGAGAGCCATACTCCAGACATGGATAGACCATGACACATCTTGATGCTCTTTATGATCCCCATATAGAAGTAAACTGAGCCATCACACACTTCACTAATGAATTTCTGTCCTGGCCATACAACAAACAAGTGCAAAGTTTTCCAAGGAAGCAAAATCTCCAGGTTGAATGATTAATTCAGAAACTGGAAAATGGTCCCTGTCTTACATAATGGCTCTAGATTTGGTACCTCTACAGCATTTGGCAGCATGAGCAGGTGGGCTTACACAAATAAGTGTAGTAAAATAAAATTTGGAGGGGTGGGGAGAGGAATTACCAAGTGAGTTTTAAAAACTCAGAGAAGTTCATTTTTTTTCTTGGTTTATTAAATGGCAAGGTTTTTAAAGTAAGCAACTTTTTACACCACACACTGAATGCTTTTACTTACTGACCTGTTGCTACGTGGGGAAAAGTCTCCTTTAACTCAAAGGGCAAAAATGTTGCTCTAACACTTGAGTCGCCTAAAGATTAATTATCATTATTTGAAATAGTCCCTATAAGCAGTGAAGTCAAGCATTCAACATCAATTACTATACTGAAATCCTCTGCATTCTATAACACACGAAAGTTTACATAACCTTGCTTGTCAAACCTGAGAAAACAAAATCAAGCAGCTGAACCAGGCTACCCTGTCATATCAAGGACGGGAGTCAAGAGAGTAGATCATGGCTTTTCCTAGTTATGCTTCCACACCCTTATGAAGGAGGCTGGCCCTTCAGCTATTTATAAATGTGGAACTGAACAGAAAGGGCCCTGCCCCTGCCACCCCTATGAGTAACTGGGTGGGCTGTTTGGGCTCGGGCTGAATCCCAGTGGGGCCTGTGTGATCTCTCTCAGTGTGGCCTTCCACACTTGGCAGCACAGGGACCTCTGGGTTCGGTCCTGTCTGGTCAGGAAAAGGGCTGTAAGGATTTCCCGGCTGACTTCCAGCCTATGATTCTATATATGGAAACATCCCATCCAAGGGTTTTCAGCCTCAAGAGCACCACACCAGGGAGGAGGAGTAAGGAGGAGGCCCGCTCTCCTCTTGCTGCCCTGAAGGCACACGCACTCACTTTAGTGTCTCCCAGGCCCTGCCGCCCTGGACTGGACCGTGTCATCAAATGGCAGCCCAGACCTCTGCTGAGTCTTGCAGGCAGGCGGCTTTAACATGGAACAGCTGGAAGAGGACCCTGCATTCTTTTCTCTGCCTAAACACTGGGGGCTCTGTTCACCCTCCTGCTGCAGCATGAACTAAAGAATTTCCCCTATCCAAAATTACAACCAACAGACCTTTCCCCATCCCCCAACCTCACCCCCACCTCCCCACTCCAGGATATAATTTCAGTCTGTCACCACCCATGCTAGCAAATAGAAAACTGCTGAACCTTCCCAGTATATTCACTTTCTATACTAGTTGAGATGTCTGTAACTACTAGCAGAGTAATATGAAACAATTCTGTTATATTCAGTGAAGTTTTCCAACAAAAAGCATTACGGACCTTGGTTCATGCCTGCTCTCCACCGAGACCCTTTCTATAAGATCCTTTCTACAAGATCCGTGTCAGTACGATAAGGTCGTGATTGATAAATATAACCCCATAGAATACAAACTGCAAATACCATTTTAATAGTCTGTAGTGTCACCTGCATCTTAGTCTGAAGACAGAGCTCTAAAACTGGAATATCCATGGGGGAAAAATGAATAATAAAATTGAATTTCCATGTATTCCTCATACAGCCTAATCAAAGCTTGGCTTTCTGAAGGGCAGTCCGGCTTCTTCATATGTTGCTGAAATCCAGAAAGCCACGTTGCCCAAAAGAAGAAGAAGAAGAAGAAGGAAGAAAAAAAAAAAAACAGAAAATCCAGACTCTACGTGACCTGACTTACTTATTTCCCAGGAAACTGCATGAGAGAAAAATCAATCATTCATGCTACCGTGGCTACCACACGGAATGGGCTGAAGGAGTTGACAGTGGGCAAAACCCCAACGCGGCCAGCGGAGGTAAGTGGGCGGCAGGGAAGGGGGAGCGGGGGGGGGGGGATGAGGTGCCAAGGGCCCCGGGCTCGCGCCCTCCGTGTACGAGCCGAGAGGCGGCCGGGGGCGGGGCCCTGGCCGGAGGCTGGGAAACAGGAGCGGGTGGGGGAAGGAGGAAGGGGGGTAACAGGCGGGACAGCCGTAGCCGCGCACTTACCGGGGCTGTTGGCCTCGCCTTCGAGGACGTGCAGCTCGGCGCAGTCGGCCAGCGAGTGCTCCAGGCAGAGCTGGAGGAAGCGGGCCTGGGTCTGGCTCACGCGCTTAAGCAGCGACAGCAGCGCAACAGTCTGCTCGCACTCGTTCCAGCCCTTAAACCAGCCCGCCAGCACCCCGACCTGGTCGCGAAACATCATGGTTAGGGGGCGGCCCTCGGTCTACGAAGCCCCCTCGGCGCCCCAGCCCGCCCCGCCCGCCCCAAAGTTTGGCGGAGCCGCAGCTCCGCGGCCGCCGGAGACGCGTTCCGGTTCCAAGGTGGCTCTGGTGCCCGGACGCTGCAGGTACTGCCTCGGCTCCTGCCTCTCTCTGGTTTCAGTTACGTTCCGGTGGTTCTGGCTGATTTCCCCAGAGATGATGACAGAAAGTAGCGCGGAAATGTTTCTTTTAAAAAAAATAACGATTAAAAAAAAAATTCCCCACAAGGCACACAAACTGAAAGAATGCTCTCTTCCCCCCCCTTCTCGCAGCTTCGGGGTGGTGATTTCCGGCGTCCCGGGGTCTCTTCCCCGCTGGGCGGCAGCTCGGACCCTTCACACCCGCATTCCCGAGCGGCGATCACCACTGGAAGGAGAGAAAGGCTGCAGTGAGACCTCGGCCAGCGAGAGAGCGCGCCCGGGAAACGAGTGCATCAGAGGGGGCGGGGGGGTGCGCCCCGCGGAGGGTTTGGTCCCCCAAATTCCGGCGGCCCCCTCCGCACCCGGATGCGCGAGAGGAGCTATTCCCGTTCTGGGAATGGCCAGAAGCCTCCTTCCCAGGTGCGGGAGGAGACCGCACGGCTTCCTGTTGCTGCCGCTGCGAACGGCCGGTGCTCCCCACACGCCCCACCCGGGGTGGCCTCGAGGGCTGAGCATGCAGACGCCAGCACCAGCAACAGATCCTCGCGCGGAAAACTTGCAATGCGGCTGCGAAGGGGCGCGGGGGTGGGGGTGGGGGCTAACGCAAAACAGAGGCGGAGGCAGCAGCCGCCCGAGTTCCTTCCTCCTCCTCCTCCTCCTCCTCCTCCTCCTCCTCCTCCTCTTATACCTCCTCCTCCTCTGCTCCTCCTCCACCACCACCTCCCAGGGAAGCAGCCGAGCGGCTGCAGCTCCATCTACAGCAACAGCCAGCATCTCCACCGCCAGGCGCCCCTCTGGATTTAGGCCGTGAGCAGCCGCGGCTGCAGCTCGAGACAAAAATAAACTCCCCACCCAGAGCTCCGCGCCCAGCGGGCGGAGGCGCAGCCGGAGCCCCGGCTCCCCCGCGCCGCGCCGCTCCGCTCCAGCCCACCCGGCAGGTCTCCGAGGGCCTGCTTTGCCCAGAGCGATCAGATGTGTGCGTGCGTGTGCGTTTGTGGGTACAAGCGTGTGTGCTTTCGGCATTCTGCTCTGACCGCCGCCGCCTACGGGCGGGTCCGGCCGGCCCAGCGCCTCGCTCGCGCTTCCCAGGCCGAAGACCGTACGGCCCCGGGCGCGCGCCAAGCGCTGAGACAGCCGGAGCCCGAAACACTGCTTCCCCCGGCGGGCAGGGCGGCTCCGCAGAGACTGCGGCTCCATGCCGCCCGCACACGCCCCCCAACGACCGCAAAGAAGAAAGTTCAGCTTCGGGGGCTCCCCCAATCCTATCCCTGTCGGGGTGGCCGCCAGGGGCGGAGAGAAGAGCCCAGCGGCTCAGCCCTTGAGGGGCCGCTCGCTGCCAGCCTCCGGCTTCCCGCCTCCCAGAAGTTCTCGGGCAGAGGGGGAACTCTCTCGGGTAGGGGACCCCCAGTGACCGGCGGGTCCCCTCCCGGGGTCTCAAGGGTGGGGGCGCTCACCTCGGCGCGGCTCATCCCGGCTGCTTGGGGCCCCACGCGTGGGTCGGGGGCCGCGGCGGCTCTCAGCGGGCTTGCGGGCGCCCGGAGCGTGGGCCGCGGGCCATGCCGTCGGGGCGGGCGGCGCTGAGAGAGTGCGGCGCTGCGGGTCCGGGCCGCCGCCGCCGCCGCTGCTGCTGCCTCCAGTGTCGGCTCGGGAAGGACTGAGCCGCCGGAGCCGGAGCTCCCCACATGCTACTGATTAACATACACCATTACATCATGGGCTTGGCAGGGAGCGCCCGAGAGGGGGGAGAGGAACCCGGGCGGCGGCGGCGGCACGCGGGGGGGGGATTCGGGGGGAGGATCCCCAGACCCGGCCGGCGACGGGGGTGGGGGGGAGCAGATTCCTAAGTGGGGACCAGAAAAGGGGAGGGGAGAGGAGAGGGAGGAGCCGGATGGCGCAGAGGGGTCGGGTTGGAAGAACCGCCCGGCAGAGGGAAGAAGTTTGGGGAAGGGGAGGGGTCCGAGTGAATTCCTCCCCCGGCCGCCAGCGAGTTCTGGAGAGGTCGGGGCCCTAGAGCCGCGGGAGTGCAGGCAGTAGAGGACCCGAAGGGCGCTTGAGAGGGGGCGGTGCTGCCACCGGCTGCTCGTCCTTGGGAATGTGGTTCGCCGACTCGGGTGACCCCTGGGTCCTACTGGGGTCCGGGGGGTAGCAGATCGGCTTGGCCCCCGGGCGGTGGAGACCCGGGGTCACTGCCGCGGGGGCGGGGGGGGCCTGGGCGGGTTCCGGGGGTCGTGAAGCAAAGGGCGAAGGAAACCGAGGGGCGGTACGCAGAGCTGGACGTGCGTGGGTGCTGGGCTCCATGTGGCCCTCGTACGAGGGGCGCGATCAGTGCCCGGCCTGATCACCCCTCACCCGGCTCTGGCCTTGGCGGCCCTTTGCTCTTGTCGGCGGACTCGCGGGCGACCCGGCGCCCCTCTTGGGCCTCGCTCTCCCCTGGGGAAGCCGCCCGACTTCTGGGGCCAGCCTGGGAGCTATGCTAGGCGCGCGGGCTGTGGCCGCGGGCCCGGAGTGGAGAAGAGCGCCGCCCTGGGCGGCAGGAAGGCAAGCGAGGCCACCTGTCAGCGCGTCTGAGTCCCCTGGCTGGGCAGTTTACCTGGGCCGGGACAGTGCGCGAGGCCCAGGCCGGGCCTGGGTCAGAGGTCCACATGCGCGGGAGAGAATAGGGGGGTGCGGCGGGGAGTGGAGAGGCACCGGGTGGGCTGCACGAGTGCTGCCGGCTAGTCTCGAAAGTAGAGGATTGGTTAAAAATCCCCTAAACCCTAAAAATCTCTGTACCTTCTATTACCAGGTGAATATTCACGGGTGGACTTGATGGCCAAATCCGGCTATCTCCGTGTTTTCAGTGAAATACTGAGCCCCTCTCCAGTAACTTGAAGCTTTGTTTATAAAAGAGTACTTCTAAGAAATCAGTGAAATGCGCGCTTCAGACCCAGCCTTCCCTACTCCCGCTAACACAATATTTTTGTAGATAAAGTATTTGAGATATTATTCCACTAATTAACATTTCCGTTTTTCAACTCCAGCATATGTCGCTGGAATTTCAATCCTGCCTTCCTTCCTCAAACCTAGTTTCTGCACCGTTTACTTCGTGTCAGACATGTGACAGCACCTAACTCTCTGTTGGGGGTATTAAAAAGTCTTGTGGGGAGCTGCAAAAGTTTAGGTGTTATCATTAAAATAGGGTATGTGAGTAATTTTTTAAGTTCATTATTAACCAGCCAGGAAAAGCATCTGCATAATTTAATGAATATTTTCCCTAAAATCGAGACTTCTAAAGTCTATGTTTTAGTTTTGTTTTGTTTTGTTATTAGAGAGGCAGAAAGTCTTGTCATCATTTGCTCCAAGACATTACTATCCATTAGCTAGTCCTTAGTAATAACTTCGATCAGGAAATGGGGAGGAGGGTTAGAGCAGTCTACCCTGGTATATACCTTGTTATCAATGGAAGCCAAAGTACGAGTTCCACATCTGAGGCTTTTGAAATCGCCAAGGGTGATTTTTGTTAAGAAAGTGAAAGAAATGTCAGTTTCATTAACTTATTTATTGTCACCTGCATATTACTGAAGGAATAGTAAAACTAAAAAACAAAACAAACCCAACAAACCTTAAGGCAAATTTTCAAGAATTCTTATGCTGAAGAAAGAAGACACTGCCACCTACTGGAAAAATGTAGTCCTTACAGCAGCCTTTAACCTAGGAAAAGATCTTGATTTAGCTAATTTTTTACCTATTTTTAAGAAATACAAAGATAAGCATGAATGAGTTACCAGTCCCCCTTGCTTATGTGGGTTCACAATACTCGTAATTTCCCTTGCCTCTGGGCCTTTTCTCTGATGAGAAAGGGAGAATAGATAAAACCCAGTGATGCTGCTTCATTATTCTGAGGAGTGAAGTCAAGACTCCAAAGGAAGGAAAATAATACTATCAGCTAAATATATATTTTTGTATTAAATGTAGAATTTTTCCATATGAACCTGTGTCCAGTTTTTATGGATAATTAAGAAGTGGCTTGGAATGCCTGAGTGGCTCAGTTGGTTAAGTGTCTGCCTTCAGCTCAGGTCATGATCCCAGGGTTCTGGGATGGAGTCCTGAGTAGGGCTCCCTACTCATTGGGGGGTCTGCTTTTCCCTTTTCCTCTGCTGCTCCCCTGCTTGTGCTCTCTCTCTCACTCTCTCTCTTTCTCTGACAAATAAATAAAATCTTTTGAAAAAAAGTGGCTAACAAGTACTAAAAATCTACACCACTTGGAAAAGGAATAAAAATATGAGCTAAAAGAGATTATTAATATGCCTATGTTCACTATTTTTCTATTTATTCATTTGAAAAATACCTATGGTTCACCTACTTTGTTCCAGGCACTGAATCAGGCAGTGAGTACACAGAGCACAGGTAGTGAGTCCATAATGGTGTATCAACCAGAGGATTTTCTGTAAATTAGCATTCTTTTAACATTCTTTTGCTTTTCTCCTTCCTAGAATCTGGGAAGGGAAGAAATTGGTGTTTGCTTAGTGAATAATACTTTTGATCAAATAACTCATGTTCAAATGTTTCAAAGATGACTAAGTACAGATAAATCAGTGCTATGTTTATAAATCACTGCTTAACAAAATGTCTAGGTAGGGGCGCCTGGGTGGCTCAGTCATTACACGTCTGCCTTCGGCTCAGGTCATGATCCCAGAGTCCTGGAATCGAGCCCCACGTCGGGCTCCCTGCTCAGCGGGGAGCCTGCTTCTCCCTCTCCCACTCCCCCTGCTTGTGTTCCCTCTCTCACTGTGTCTCTCTCTGTCAAATAAATAAAATCTTTAAAAAAAAAAAAGAAAGAAAATGTCTAGGTATTGGGGTGCCGGGGTGACTCAGTTGGTTAGGTGTCTGCCTTCAGCTCAGGTCATGACCCCAGGGTCCTGGGAGCCTGCTTGTCCCTCTCCCTCTGCAGCTACCCCTGCCTGTGCTCTCATTCTCTCTCTGTCAAATAAATAAATAAAACCTTCAAAAAAAAAAAGATGTCTAGGTATTGTTTGTATCAATAAGATATCTCCAGGAGCCCATGTCTATATATTTTAAATTCACATTTTTTCTAGTAGTAATAAGATAAAACAAGAAAAGGAAGTGCATTATAGAGATAAGTCATCTTTATTTGCTGTATGAATTAGCAAAAGTATTAAAATCTCCACATAAAGGCAAAAGACAATGAATAGTTATCATTCAGTCATTTATATATATTGAGTATTTATTCTGTGTCAGGTCCTCAAGATACAATATTGAAGACAGATGGTGTTTTCTATCTAACATAAAAGCATATATATATATACACTCACATATAATTTGTATTTAATATATAAATATAGTATATTTAATTTATAAGGAAAATGTAATAATAAAACAAATGGTAATAAATAATAATAAAATAATAATAATAAACAAAAATGATAAAAAATAAAAATTTCATATATCCATTACATATTAAAATATATTTTATTGCATATATGCATAGGAAAAGGTGTTGAAAAGATTTCCACCAAAATGGTAACTACTCATGATTTTCTCTGGATGGTAGAATTACTGAGGATTATAATCTTGTTTCTCTATATTTTCTAATTTTTCTACCATATGTACAAAAGTTGAAACAAAACAAAACACTGCATAAGCTCAGGACCACTGCCTAAACTTAAATTTAGAAAGTATCCTAAAAAAACCACACTGTAAAAATTACGTCTTCAACTTCCAATCATTGTTTAGGGGTCTGTTTGCTTCCTCCCTAGGTCTTGTCTCAGCCTCATGACTAAATCTCCCGGCCTCAACTCTAGTCTTTCCAGGCCCCGTTCAGACACTTCCTGTGGTTTCTGAATCAACATTGAATACATTCCAGGCTCTTTGGCCTGAAATACAAAGACTCCAGCATTTGGCTACTATCTGCTGCTCTGGACTTTACTTCCGAATTTCATTCACTAATTCGTTCAACAAGAAGTACTTATTGAGTATAAATCACTGTGCTGGGCAAATAGAGGATACAAAGGTAGAAGGAAGGCATGGTCTCTTCAGCCTCTAGGGGAGAACACAAACTATGCATGCACACACACTTCACTAAAAGGTACAATACTCGGGGTCTAGGGGAAGACCTCCCACAGTGTTGAACAAGACCAATGGAGGCAGAAATTTTGCCAGAAAATTCAAAAAAACACTATGCATCCGGTGCATTTTGAGTTCGTACTCATTGGATGGTTTCAACAGAGATGGGCAAAATTTTAAACACTGATAGCATCTGGTGGGAGCCAGGTTATATAGATGTTTGTACTAGTAAAGTGTCCTCAGAACTCCGTGTTTCTATACTTTCAGTCCACGTTTCTTCTAGCAGTAATAAGATTAAACAAGGAGAAGAAATGCAGGCCTTCCCAGACTTTACTGGGAAGATCCAACAGTATCTACTAAATTAGGCATATCCTTTAACCTGACAATCTCATTTTTAGGAATCTATCCTACTGAAGCTATAGCATCATTACTACAAGGTATACAAAAATATACAAGAATCTTAATACAAGAATCTTAATTTTAGCATTGTTTATGAAGCAAAACACTACGCTGCTTATCTGTAGAGGAATGTATGAATAAATTATCAAACCTCCATACTATAAATCTTTTACAGCTATTTTTAAAAATGAGTTATAGTTGGAAAAATGCATCAGAATATGATGGATTGATGGATAAATAGAGGGATACATAGGTAAAGTAATATGTGATAAATATGACAAAATGTTAATTGTAGAATCTAGAGTTTATAGGTGTTTAACATTCAATTCTTCCAATTTTTTTATGTGTTCATGTTTATAACAAGTTGTTGGGAATCAAAATGATAAGTCAAATTTCATGTATTGGTCTAGAAATAAGCTTATGTAAAGTTGTAGAATAATGTCTATGCTATGATTCTGTTTTTGTGGTTAAGAGACCCACCTCTAAAGCAAGAGTCTTAGGTCTTGGAACACAGTCCAACACGTCCTAGCCATTTGACCGTTCACTAGTCACTTCCCACTCTGTGCTTAGTTTCATTGGTAACAAATCTACCTCATTATTGTTATGAGTAAATAAGTTAATACATTTAAGTTTCTCTAAAACAGTACAGGCATATAGTAAGTGTTCGATAATGTTATTATTAAATACGATTGTTTGAGAGGGGAAAGAGGTTATGTGGGATGGGAGAGAGCAAACAAATCTTTGTCTCTATAAATATGCTATAAATACAAATATACATAGATTTGTATGGGACTGTTTGTTTGTATGTTTGGTACAACCCCACGAGAGAACAATCAGACAAATCCAGAAAGAGGGCCATTCTCCCAGACAACTGGTCTGGAAAAAATGGTGGAAGGACTGTTCTAGATTAAAAGAGACAAAAGGCACATAACAACCATATGCAATGTGTTATCCTTGATTGCCTCCAGGTTTGAAAAAAAATAGCTATAACACATATTACATTTAGGGGATAATTGGGGAAATTTTGAGCATAGGCTTGGAATTAGCTGATATTAAGGCAATTATTATTAGCTTTGTTAGATGTGACTATGATATTGTGGTTATGAAAAAGAATACTCTTTTGTTGTTTTCTAAGGATATTCATACTGAGGTGTTTGGTTGAGGGGTCAAGGGGTCACGATGTCTGCAGCTTACTTCGAAATTGTTCAGCAAGAGGTGCCCAGGTGGTTCAGTGGGTTAAGGATCTCAGCTCAGGTCTTGATCTCAGGATTATGAGTTCAAACCCCGTTTTGGTCTTGAAGATGGGCATGGAGCTGACTTTAAAAAAAAGAAAAGAAAGAAAGAAAGAAATTGTTCAGCAAAAAGGTACATCGATAAAATGAATGTGGCAAATGCTGAACCAGGTAGTGAGTGTAATGTGAACTACCCTTCCAAGGTTTCTATATGTTTGAAATTTTTCTTTTCTTTTTTTTAAATATTTATTTATTTATTTTGTGGGGGAGGGGCAGAGGCAGAGGGAGAGAGAGAACCTCAAGCGGACTCTCCACTGAGCACGGAGTCAGATGCGGGGCTTGATCCCACAACCTTGAGATCATGACCTGAGCCAAAATCAAAAGTCCGATGCTTAACCGACTGATCCACCCAGGCGCCCCGTGTTTGAAATTTTTCTTAATAAAAAACTGAAAAACAAAGTTAAGTAGAAAGGTTTTAAAACACAGAGGTAGGATTTATGAACAGCATTTGCAAAGGCCAGGAGATGTGCAAGTTCATAGTAAATGCTGTCAATGCTTTGGTGTTAAGAACAAAGGCATGAGTTGTAATAATGTTAAACTGATGGGGTATTTCTCAAAGTGGGGGTCCAGGAATCTTGCTCATTAAAATCACCTGGGAGCTTATTTTAAAATGCAGATCTCTGAGTTCCTCTGTAGATGTCATGAATCAGGATCTTAAAGTGTCTATGTGAGTCTCAATTACAGTGCTTACTAAGCTTCCGCTGTCATAAGATGAATCCAGACTGTTTAGTAACATAACAGGCCCCTTACCTGATAATTCTGATTCATTTGGGCTGGGGCTTGAGAATCTGCATATTTAGAAAATGCTCTGTTATCTTGTGATTGGATTAGTTTAGAAAACACTGAGTTAGAAAATTCTGAAGAGCCTCAAGGTAGAGTTTCCTAAACACACTTGGTAAGAATCACCTGGGCTGCTGGGAGAAGCCACTCATACTTGCAGCCTTCACCAAAACTTCCTAAACAGAATCTTCTGGGGCGGGGCGGGGGGGGGGGTCTGGAAGTCCGTATTTTTATCAAGAGCCCCTGGTGATTCTTGAGATCAGGCAAGCTGGGGGAGTATCAGCACACAGGTATGCAAAACCATCTGAAAGAATGGCCTGTTGAAGCGGTGGGGTCAGCCACAGAAGCAGTAAGAGGAGAGGGCCCATGCAAGCCCTCTCTAGATGAAAGATAGCACCTTTCACTTCTTGGTCATTCAGGTACATCTCTAAGTGTCCTAGTCCCCACATTCCAGTGCCAAGAATCTGATTGGAGCTTGTCTTCCCAAATGGAGTACCTACAGATGAAAACGTGCTGGTGGGCGTGTGCAGATTTTTGGTGCCCTTGGAAGTTAGAGTTCTCACTGTCAATTAATACCCAGACATGCTAGATGTATGCAAAAATCTCACAAACGTGCTAAATATATGTCAACCCCTGAAAGACGGAACAATGCTTTCTTTTTCTTTCTTTCTTTCTTTCTTTCTTTCTTTCTTTCTTTCTTTCTTT